>NC_081183.1:34161016-34461016 GCF_029867415.1 Vicia villosa | reverse complement strand
TCCTTTTTGCAGGATCTAAGTTTATCATGTGGAACTCCTTTGATATCTACATATTCAAGTTTATGATCTCGTCCATATTGGAACTTGCTACCCACATACCATCGATATAAAGCAACTGAATGATATAACTGGACTTATTTCTCTTGAAGAAACAATAGTGGTCAACATTTCACTTCTTTAAACCCTCCATGTGCATGAAGATTTCAAACATCATAAATCACTATATTGGAGCTTGTTTCAGGCCATAAAAGCTACTATTTAGCCTACACCATGTTCTCTTTCCCTTCTTCTATGAAGCATTCATGTTGGTTCATGTATATCATTTCAACTAAGTCTCGATCAAGAAATGTAGTCTTCACGTCTAATTTTTCAAGATAAAGATCTCCATTGGAAACAATAATTAACACATACCTGATAGTATTGTGTTTCAAAACCAGAGCAAAAATATAAGTGTAGTAAATTCCTTCTTTTTGTTGGAATCCTTTTACAAATAGACTTGCTTTGTATTATTCAGCTTTGTAATATCAATTGAGACAGTTGTTGGATCCCAAACATTAGAGTGAATAAGCTCGACTTTCTCTTTCTTTGGGGGCTTTTCCACTTTTTTGAAATCTGAATCTTTTTCTGCTTTCCGAATATACAGTCTTCACCTATGTCAATTTCTAGTGATCAAATATTTGGTAGTTTTCCTTTTGAGTGCATAGCTTTCATCCATTTCTCACTCATATGGTCTTATCTCTAGTACCATAGATTGGAACTTTCATTTGTTGCAACTACAATCAAATGACATGTGTATGTTGTCTTGTAAAAAGTACCAGTCTTTTTGTTGTGAGAAATTACAACTACACCAATAAAATCTTCCAATCATTTCCATGGAAGGTTCTTATGTAACCGCCATTGGCCATCTTGCCAACGAAGATTAAGTTCTTTGAAATTTCTGGTACATGCAATACATGCTAACACGCCTGTCTCAACAACACATGATGTCAAGACAGATGTTACGACAAATGGAAACAGACCAAACACATCAGACTGAAATTGATACTGAAATAAAAATTGCAGAATAATAAATAACACAAAGAATTGTTAACACAGCTCGGTGCAACATCACCTACTTTGGGGCTACCAAGCCAGGAAGGAAATCCACTATTAGAAATATTAGTCAAAGCCTAAACAGTCACAGTTTACAACTTATCTCATAATCACTACCCAGTGCAACTTCTACCTAGAAATCGACATTTAGATATGGGAAATCGCCATCCCGCTTCCTAAATCACCTCAATGATATCTAACAGTCTCAATCCCAATGACTGCATAAAAAACAATCTAATTTAGAAGAATACACTTCAAATACAAAATACTTGGTTTTGCTTAAAAGCATCAACTAAGATAAATACTTAACTCTATGCTTAAAAGCTTTAAGAGTGAGAACAACAACTTGACTAGCAGTCAAGTAACAAACAGTCTACCGCACAATATCAAAAGATACGTGGGTGACTGAAAAACACAAGAGACTCTCAAAACCTAAGATTTATAACTTTCCCCTAATTTTACAATTTTTGAAAACTTAGTTACATTAGGTCTAGGGTTCTCTTTAAGTAGTCTTCAATTGTCCATATGCTTCGAAAAACTTTACTTGATCCACAAGCTGAAAGTTGCAACAAATCTGTAGAGAAATCTTTTTGAATCTTGAAACAAGTCTTCAAGTTTCCTAAACTGTCTCAATCATCCAATTTTAGAAACTTAACTATGTTGGTGATTTGATTCACTTGTTCCTGACTAAAACTTCTTGGCATGCGTAAATCATTTAGATACATCCAAAAGAGATATCACAAAATCAAATCAAATTTGTTAAGACTCCAAGAAGCTTGTATTAATGTTCTATTTCAGAATGTCACGACATCAGTCAGGACATCTGGTTTTTAATGTAAGCTCATACTAAATTGTATCAGAAGATCAAGATGTTATGACATCTTGCTTAACATCTTTCAAGCACCATATTTTAGAATATTATGCCAATCCTAAAATCATAGATCCAACATTCTTTGTCAGGTTTGAAATGTGTCTGACATTTTTCAATTCCTATACTGACTCGTTTAACTTAATCTTTGCTTCACCTTTTTCCTACAATCTCACGATATTGTTCATTACCAAGGAAAACTTTACTGAGATTTCCCTAGACATAATTCTTAAATAATTTTTCTAGTAAGTAGCGTGGAAGGATGCTCCAGAATCTAACACTCAATACTCATCCTTACTCTCAAAAGTATCACTTCCTCTTAAGGTGGAAGCGACATTAACTTAGTCTTTTTCTTCTAGATTTGTTGGTGGGAGTCTACACTGATCTATGTAGTGCCCCATTTCTACACTTCCAACATTTGATAGTCTTCAAATTGTGAGAACTACGATGATTTTTGGATTTGGATCATTTTTCTTTTGATTTACCACGTCCTCTACTATAGTTGGATTTCTTCATATTGACTCTATATGTAATACAAAAAGAATGATATTTAACCCCACTCTCTTTGTCAAATATCTTCATAGAGAACCATATCACAAACTTCATCAAATTTCACCTTTGTAACACCCGAGGCCAAAGAAGGGAGGAGTTCATGTAACACCCGAGGCCAAAGAGTGCGAGGAGTGGTATCCGAATTCACATCGGAATGAGAAGGATCCTGAGGCAGTGCAGGGATGAGACTTCATGGTTGAAGGAAGGCTTATAAGGAATGATGTGTACTACCTATACCAACAAGATGCATCTTCTTTTCGGTATCCTAATAGATAAGAGCTCCACATTTATGAAGGCTTGACTTGGAGTAGTATTTGGATGGGTGACCTTCTGAGAAGTTTCCCAGAAAACGTGTGAGTGAGGACAAAGCATTGTGTTGGCTTGTGGGGTCAGTCGGCAATCCTGAAAGCAGTTTGGGGCGTTACATATTCGTGACGAGCACTTACAGCAGTGATAGTGGCACTCCAACTATTTGGTAGAAAAGACAAAAGTATAAATGCTCGTATCTCATCTTCAAATTTAATTCCAACTGAACTCAACTAGGTTCTGATAATATTTTTTTCATTGAAATGTTGTGCCGTTGATGCACCTTCTATTATTCGAAGCATAAACAATCGCTTCATCAAATGAACTTTATTTGAGGCAAATGACTTTTCATACTTGCTAGAAAGAGCCTTCATAATACTAGCAATTATCTTCTCCTTTGCAATATTAAAAGCAACATTTCAAGATAGCGACAATCGGATAACATCAAGTGCTTGTCTATCGAGAAGATTTTATTCATCTTCCTTCATCGAATCTGGTTTCTTCTTTGTGAGAGGTTGGTGTAGCTTTTTCTGATACAAATAATCTTGATCTGCATCTTCCAAATGTTCAAATCCGCGCCATCGAACTTTTAAATTTTCACCTTTCTTTCGTCTTCAATCATCACCCCCACTGAAATCTAACTTCCTCATAATTATCTCTGAAATTTCAATAAATCACCGTGCTTTAAAACACCAATGTAAAAGATTGATATTGCTGACCAAATTTTGCACTACCCAAAAAGTTGTTATTTATGTGAATAACACTTTTGCTCAATTTTTTTTTTTTTTACAAAAACAACTAGCTGGATTACAGTTGTTTGCAAACTATACAAAATTTTCTTTAATCAAATTTGTGTAAGAGTAAAACAAGTTTATATATAGAGAAAATCTTTATTTTACATATCAGTTTTAAAAAGATAAGTTAGGTATATTATTAAAAATATAATTTGGTATTAGATTTTTTAAAAATGATAAAATTTAATATCACATGTACATCTAATCAAGACAAAATAATATTATGTACTTTCAATAAAAAATTATTTTAAAATTACTATTTTCATACTTTAATTTTGCAGTCTAATTTACACCTCCTCATTGCTTATAATAGGAACAGAAATTCTTGTAGGCATTAGGCAACACCTGCTGTACCACCTTCTCTCATACTTTACAAAGGCAAGAAGTGAAAGATATGGTCATTGATCAGCTTAATATTTCCTTCCATGTTTTTTTCTTTTTATTAGGACACATGCACATAGGTCATCAATTGATACCAAAGAGAAAGCAATGGTAATGAGTGTAGAATCAGGTTCTTTTGCGACACAAAAGGGGGTTCATGAATTAACTCTTTAGGCTTTAACGACTAATTGATAAGATTGGTCCCCAAATGAATGATATATACAATGGCCTACCACTTAATTTAAGCTGCCAGGGTGAAAAAGCACGACATTATAAACCCCACATTAAAGGTTTTGTTAATATATTTTGATATTTTTGTTTTACCCTTCAGTTTGTCTTTTAACTATACTTGGTTTAAGTTAAGATTAATCATTTAATTTTTTTTGGTATTACCTTGATCCCTAAACTTTTAAAATGTTTCATTTTAATTATTTTTGTCTAATTAACGACGGAAAAATTTTGAGATCAGTCGCTAAACCCGTCTCTAATTAGACTAAAAGGACAAAAATGAAACGTTTTAAAATTAAGGGACCATGGTGACACGAAAAAAAATGAGGGATCAATCTAAACCTTATGATATAGTTAAGGGATCAAAATAAGTATTTTGCATTAACTATAATCAATAATGGTTCAAAGATAGTGTGAATCATTGTAGTTTTTCCCGGATAGCTAAATGTCCAATAAAACTAGTCCAATCTAAAGGTTTAATTTAACCATAAACTCATTCAACTAGGATAATGGTAGTCGTTCACATCGAACATCATATTTAATCAATGCTCCATCTTCATCTCAACCATTGATACTCATCCAATGGCCTTTTGCATCTCACGTTGGACCAATTAGTGATGATTCTAATTGTCACTCTTATATAAGCGTGACTCTGAGTCACGCTCAAGTATTTATTCATTATATACACTTGCAAGTTTCATCTCCTTCGTTTTCACTGAGTTGAGCATTAAAGTACTAATCTTGTAGCGTGACAACTTTACTTCAAGAAATTTATTTATTTATGGATTGATATAATTATAAAAGGCCTTAAGTTCGGTCTCATATAAATATGGATCTTGACTCCAATATTTAGGGCCCACCACATAAGCAAAGTACTGATAATAGGTATTATCACTCTAACACAAGAAGAAAGGATTAGCTGCCATTTTCTAATAGATTTATAACCTGGACCTAGAATATAATTTGGTCCAAACCCAATCAAACGTTAAAATCTAGTATAGTCGCCTAACCAAAAGGAAACTCGCTAGCCGGGTCCCCAACCTCAGGTTTAGCAAGAACATTTGACTCCCTCTGTATTTCCAAGTAAGAATAATCTATTGTCCACTTAATCATAGATATCATTGATGATATTGCATGAACAACACCATCATATGACAATAAAGTTTTTGTCTCGATTCAAACCAGTACGGATAAGTTATGCCACCAAAATGATGTTCTACAAAAGAAAGTAGAGGATATTTAGTAATACAAGTTAACATAGAAATTTTTTTTGATGATTTATAGGATCCCCAGCCTATTTGCGAGGAAATTTAGGAAGCCACGGTTCCAAAAAAAACTTCAAACCATGTTACCTCAAGGCTTTTGATGGGAAAATCCATTCCTTGACATAAGAACCACTCAAGTGCAAAATGATTTCAGGTACCGTAAAGGAGGAATATCTTTGTTGGTATATGAACTTACCTTGATCCTTTTTCAATGGGTACTTTAGTTTTTCTTGAAAATTGGTGCATTAATTTTTGAGAAGAAAATATCAAAAAGTAATGGTGACCATCATGTTCAATGTCTTCCAAGGAAACTTTGAGACCCTAAAGAATCACCACATATGATCCAACAAAGCTACCATTGGGGTTCCTAACTATAACCATGAGACCTTCTGATGATTAATCCAAAGCGGACTAAAGTTAAAACACTTAAATGAGTCCTTAGCATAGAAGTCGGCAAATAAAATGTAGGAAGTGATGAAACATGCGAAGTAGAGGCCAACCCTGATAAGTGCTTTTAATAATTGATATGAGGAACCCAAATATCGTAAACAAAATCTAGTAACTCACACTAGAATTCATCCTCATAAAAATTCTTATCCCACTTAGAAGAAAAGGTGTTATTCTTATTTAAAACACTCAAGAAAGGAAAAATGTTCTCATGGACTCCAGAGTGTACCGAGGTCTTCCAAAACATCAAAAAAATTGGCATCTTCCTTGATACCAATGGGCCTAAGGGAAAGCGGTCCACTATTTATTTATTTATCTATTATAGATCATGCCCTCAACTCGGTATAATACAAGACATAGATGGATATAAAGGACTAGCGTACATTTTGAACGCAATCTTCCAGGATACCAATATTCAATATTTAAAGATAGAGTGTCTTGCACTTGTCATAATCAAAATAGAAATACATTTAAGACCTTATTTTTAGATCCACCAACTAGTAGTGAAGAAAAACTTCCCCCATCAAATATGGGTTAAAGAAGCCAAGTCTTGCAAAGAGAATAGTGGTATGGCTTATAGAATTATTAAAAAACAATGTCACTTTCTTATCCAAAGAGAGCATCAAATCGCAAATTCTATCCAATTTTGTGGTATAGTTGTAGGACCTCACCAAATCAGATGACCAAAAGGTATGGATCCTATTAATAGATAAAGCATTTAACCTTAAAAGGAGCAAGGCATGAATGGTGTTAGAAAGTCCTGATGGCATGCTGATAAAATAATCATTATGTTTGTATTTCAAAGCCAACAATAATTATGAGGAGTATGAGGCCTTCATAGAAGGAATAAACCTAGCTATTTAAGTTAAGGTCAAGGATATGAAGGCCAAGAGCGACTCACAATTGGCACTATGCCTAGTGTCCGCAGAATACCATGCAAATGAGCCTCAAATGATAAAATGTTTACACAAGGTAAGAACTCTAGAAAAAAATTCATTTTCTTTAAAATAACGTATGTCCCGAGGGACCAAAATCCAGGACATATTTCTTATCAAAATTTACCAGCACAAAAATCCAAGAAATAACTCAATGGTTATCCAAGAAACAATAACATCTACCAACACATAATCATGATAATTAACTATATTAAAGAAACCAACAAATGGATGAACCTATCCATGATCTGATACCTATAAGAAAAAAATTTCCAGAAATGTCAAAAGATGCCAAAAAGATAAGATAGTACAAACTCTTCCCTAGAAAAAATTATTATTATGTTTTTAAATATTGTCCCCTAAGTGGGATCGATTGCAATTATCTACATGTTATCCTATCTTGAAAATGAGTAGGACCACATTAAACTCCTCCATGCAAAAAGGTATTTAGTCATACGATACTCTCTAAAATAGGACTGACTTCAATCAGCTAAACATCATCCTATACTAAAAAGGAGTAGGACCACATTAAACGCATTCTAACACAAAGTGGCTGAGTTTTGTGATACTCTCCCAAGTGGGATCGACTGAAATCAAATACATGTCGATCTATCTTGAAAAGGAGTAGAATAATGTTTAATCCTTCCTTACATTAAGGGACCGATTGAAGGTTGAGGAAACACAAGAAAGGAGGGGTTTGAATTGGGTTTCAAAAATGAAACTTTGTAATTACCCAAGACAATCAAACAAAGAACTTAGAATAAAAATAATAAACACAATTTTTATCTGGTTCACTATTAACAAAACTACCTCCAGTCTACCCGCCAAGATGATTTCGCCTTCTCACAAGGACTTAATCCACTATAACCAAACTTGATTACAACCACAAAGACCTAATGTCAATGTCTTCTTGAGAATCCTAACTATACCCTAGTCTCTCGAGGAACAAATACAACTCAAAAGTTGAGATACACTGTGTGTTACAAGATTGCTTCTAAGTAAGCAAATTACACAAAATGAATACAATGAACTTCACACAAGTATGAACAAAAGCCCTTTTTGTGTGTAGTGTTTTCTCTTTCTCACAAGTTTCTCAAGATGCAAATTTCACGTTCAGTAACTTGTTAAAATTGTTCAAAAGTTCTTATTTCATCCTTCCAAGGGCTTCTTTATATATTCATACAAAAGATTCGTTGGAGGGTAGAAGAGGAATTCTGAAATTCTAGTTGTATTATTGCATAACGGTTTGTGAAGGTGGGAGACAAAATAGTATGGTCCTTAATCCAAAAAAATAGTATAGTGGAAGGAATATTTGATCTTGTATTGTGTATTATTTTCTCACGTAAAACCTTTTTGATCTTATCTTCTAATGTTCAAAGGCTTCAGAATGCGTGTTGGTGAAGCATGCTTAGAAGGATAAAAAACAGCAAGAGAATCTTTCAGAACCTTGTCTTCAGAACTTGGTCTTCAGAATCTTCAAAACTTGTGCGACGCAGAATATCAGAGCTTTAAAATCTTCAGAAGCTCCTTTATCAGAGTCAGAGTCAGAAGCCATTTGATGAGTATTCTTTCATAAGCATTCCAGAACTTGACTTTTCCTTGTAACACGTACTTTGATATCTCTTCTAAGTCAGAATGTGTCGAGTTTATATGATGATGTCACACATCACTTCTTCAGAGTCAAAATCTGTTAGCATTCAGCTACACACTAGACAAAACCATTAGATTCAAAATTATTCTCTAAGAAACAATGTATTGTTATCATCAAAACTAAATACCAGATGCATAATAAAATCTTATCCTTACATGATTCTTATGATAGTCTCCCAAAGTGAGGTTCACTGAAATCATCTACACACCAAGTATACTAGAAAGTGTAGGACCATGTCAAACTCCTCCCTACAAAAAAGGAATGAGTCTTTCAAGACTCCCCCTTAAGTGAGATCAAATGTGTTTACAAATACTCAACCTGTTTTTTTGAAAAGGAGTATGATTAAGCTTTAATTGTTACATAAGCGAGCTTAAATATAAGTACTATCACTCTGACCCTCTTGAAAAAGGGTATAGTAAGGCTAAAACACCAACAAAGAAATGAAAAATTAAAGAAACTAGGATGAAATAACCATTCATAAAAATAATAACTTCAAATAAAATCCAATCAAAGAAATATATTATTGGAGGAAATATATGTCTTATCACTACACAAACATAAAATAAAAATATAGAACAATACAAGAAAGGTCAAAAGATAATAAGGACATTGGACACTTTAAAGGTCTTTAATTTTCACTTTGTCGCAGATTCCTTGAAACAAAGGATTTCATATTTCATGTCTCTGTGAAACCAATGAGGTAAAAAAATATCAATTCCCACTTGTAAACAAGAGCTGACAAATATGTTCTTTTATCTAACACCACCAATGGTGGATCTGGCATGGCATCTTCCCCACCTCTAAAATATTGAATGTCGATACAAGAAGAACTTGAAATCTCTCTGGTATAGCATTAATTACATGGAAACAACTTGTTCTTTCCCAAAAGAACCAAAGGTTTGACATGTGGCTCTAAGTGTAAAACTTGACTAACATGTTTTGATAATGACAAAGAGGGTCAAATTAAGATATCATTAACATCACCATAATGAGAAAAAAGATCAACTTAAATAAAATAAAAAGTAGGATGATGATTGATGTAGTTTCTCTAAGGTTGACATACATTTTGGTAAAACATACTGAGGAAGATCATGTTGAAAGAAATGCATGATGACCTAGCGTTCAGACTTCAACATGTCAAACAAGATGTCACAACATGTCTGGTATAACATCCAGACTGCAGAAGCTGATTTGTCAAGTGAATCAAGCATTTTTATTGCTACAGGAATCTCGTGTTTCAACTACAGAATATTCTGAATAATCAATTAGCTGATGTGTTTTCCAAAATTGATTCAATCAAGAGATTTCCACACTTTCTATTATTGGAGACAATATAGGAAAGTTTGGATTGAAGACCTATTTTCTAGGAGAACAAGTAGCAGATTTTTGGCAGCCTCATTGTTGCGTTTTGAAGCCCAGTCCAGTCAATGTTAATCTTATAAATAGAAGAGTTGTAACCTAGTTTTAGGTGGAACTGATATTTTGTGTTTTAGGCTTATATGAATCCTTATTTTTGTAAGTTCCATATGTGTGCATTCACAAACCTGTAGGTTGAATGTTGTGTGATCTCTGAAGCTGCTAAGCAAGGAGAGTATTTCATCCTCATAAGCTTTTAAGAATTGAGGATTGTGTGTCTTTGAAGAGTGTCTTCTATTTTATTGTATGTGTTATATTGTCACAGGGTGTTGTGACTGAAGGGATTTGAGGAGGGCCTCATACCTAGGTGAGTCTTAGGTAGAAGTCATAGGAAGGGTAGTGATTAAGTGAGGAGTTGTAAACGGGGGATTTTAACTCTGAGTTGATACTATCGAATATTGTTTTCGTCTCTGGCTTGGTAGCCTCCGGAGTAGGAAGGTTGTTCCGAACTGGGTTAACATATCACTGTGTTCTTTACTTTCTGCACTATTATCATCACTGATTATCATTACTGCTATTAGCTTTTTCCATTAACAGATATTGTATGGTGACATCTCATTCGACATCACATATCTGATACCAGAATTTCATTTGACTTAGAAAAATAAAATTCAAATGGATAATATCATGAAACACAGTTATTTGCTAAAAGCTTGTCAACTGATCTTGTGCTCAATTTCTTATCTTGATAAGATCTTAATGTAAACTTAATTGTTCTACTCTCTAAGTACTAGGATCATATATACATGCAAATAATGTATTTCAAAACTTCATCTATTTTTAAACATTTTCTGCAAAATCACTTTGGATTAAGCCAAACATTTTAAATACAAAGTATAATTGATTATGAATATAAATTCGGTCTTTAATAAATTATAACACTTGTGTAATTGATCATGAGGCAAAGGTTTTTTTAGTAATCGATTATAAAGACCTAGTAATCGATTATGTCTCTCATCCAACAAAACTTTCCTTTAAAACATACGAGTTTTGGGGGGAGAACACCTTCTCCTCTACTCTTACATTGCTCCTGAGTTTCATACTCACTTCAAATATAATATTAATGTTGAGAGAGTAATTACTTAGTAGATATTTTTTGTGCAACTGTTACTTTATTTTTCTAATATGTAATTGTGAACTAAGAAAGGGATGTTCTCTTGAACTCTAAAAAGATATAAATGTTGCAAGATGAACCTCAGATAAAATCTTAGCGTAAGAAGGTTGTGGATTGTTCATATGTTAAAAGCTTTATGGTAGTGGAATTCTCAAGATGCGATCCTTGGGGACTTGAGTAGACCTTGTGGTTTTAAACCAAACCAATATAACTTTGCTGTGTTCCTTCTTTTTCCCTTATCTATTATTATATTAATGTCTTTTATTTTTTGCTATCATTCTCTTACTCTAGTCCATTCTTAAAATCAACCTAAAAAATGCTTTAATTTATTTAAAATTTTGAAAGATCTTGTTATAATAATTCATCCCTTCCCTTCTCTTGTGTTAGATGGGAAACATGAACCAACAAAAGAAAGCACATTGTTTCTCGATGGTAACAAGTTAACTAAGGAGCCTACTCTTGGACATTCATATTCATATAAAATATTTCCAAACACACAAGTTCATCATTGAGTATCACACTATTCTTGAATTCACTATAAATAAATGGTAAGAACAATATGTTTGACCAATGAATAACTTTCTACGCTTTACTAGACACTGATACATATAATATCATAAGATAAAAGAAAGAATGCAAGATGAAATAATGAATGTAAAATATAGTAATAAAAGGAGGTATTCGTAGACACACATAAAATAATTATAATTTAATGAAATCACAAAACACACAAAAAACACATAGAATTAACGAAATCAAACAATATGCAAAAAATACTTAGCAAACACAAGATCCATATTAATGCAAGAAGCGGTGTAAAATCTAATCAAATGTGTGAAGAAGAAATAAAAAAATGTTAAAACACCAATTAACATAAAAGAGCACAATGAATAATTAGTACTACCCATTCATTACAACATAATTATATATAAATGCATTAAATTAACATCATACTGCCTTGTTTGTACTTAAGAAGAAAAAAATCTACGAAAACTTTACCCACGTTGGAAAAAGCTTATCATCCTTGAAAAATTTAAGAGAGCCATCTTCTAAGATATCATAAAATCAATGGAGCAGTCGTACCTAGGGATGAAAATGGATATCATAAAGTCTTTCTAACACAGTGGTGGTCAGGTTGTGTGCCCCATTGAAGTGTTTATGATGTGGTAAGGATATCAGAAGCGATACAAGTGTATGTGAATAAAAGAGATTTCGCTTGAGGGGGAGTGTTGGAGGGGTAAAGCGGCAAGAAACAAAAGTTTTTGAAATGTTTATCCGGAAAATTATCGTCTTCACAGTGACTAGTGCATTGAACTTCCGTTCAACAATTTCTAAAGTTATGAGTTTGGATTGAATAGTTAAAACATAAAAACAGAAAACTAAATATTAACACAAAAAGAATTCATTCTTTATAGAGAAGAGACTTATCAGGCATTGCATATAATCTACTTCTCACAAACTTAAACTTATCAATCATTTATACTCAACCTACAATACTCATCAATATCATCAAGCATCGCTCACACCCTTAGTCATTTCTAACCCAAAGTAGAGAGAACTACTATACCATCTCGGCGACAATCTCTCAGCCAACCTCAACAACACAACAGACAACCGTATTGCTCGCGTCGACGATCTCTCAACCAACACAAACAACACAGAGGCATTAAGATTCGATACCCACGACGAATATTAGCTCCAAAACTATCTCTAGAGTCTAGAACTAATAGATATCCATCCCTAATCAAGATTTGTGAGGTATATGTCTATAACAACCCAAATCCAAACATAAAGCAAAAAGATTAAGGAAGACATCAATAATGATTTGTAAAGAAAACTTTATACAACACCATGATCAACAAATATACATGAGTTCAAAGTAAAATCATATACAAAACCCAACCAAAGAGAAATACACAAGAAGAGAAATGAACCGAAAATCTCCCAGTTTGTCAGCTCCGATTGATGATCAATCCACCTCCGATCATCCAAATGCAAGCTCCATAGTTGTTTTCTAAGTTCATCTACCTAAAAAATATTTGGTGATGGAGTGGGAGCAAAAAATATCCAAACCATAACCTAAAAAATGTGTTTTTGGCCCTTAAAACATGATTTTGTCCGGACCGCTTCGCCCGGCGGCTCAACACAGCAACTTTTTCACGTTTTTTGGTCAGTCAAGCTCGCACGGCGAGTCAAAAATTCGCCCGGCAAATCACACCAGAAACAACAAAAAATTATGCATTGTTTCGGCCATAACTTGAGAACCGTAACTTTGATTTGCGTCTGGTTCGAAGCGTTGGAAAGCTTATTCAATGCTCTATCTAACAATGAATAAATATCAATGCTTGAATACCTACAAAAATGAGATGAAAACAATTAACTTAATGATATTTACACGATAACGCAAGATATACACTATAACGTAAACTATACTAAATATTAGCTAAAGTTAAGGTTTATTGATGTAAAACAAATGAATTAAACCGATGAGTGCTAATTATTCACACTCAAATTTACAACAATTTAGTACTCATCTGCGAGCAAAGTAGATGGACTCATAATTGAGGGGGGGGGGTTAATATTGTGATACAAGTGTGAGTTAGAAGTCTCATATTGCTTGAAAAAGTGGAGGTTTGACACTTTATAAGTGAGAATAGTCATATATCTAATGCCCTTAAAGATTTAGGTGAATATGTAATGTCTCTCTCATTTATATATTGCTCTTGACCCAATATGGATGATACTCCTCGTAACTCATCACACATTTGATAAATATGATACGCGTGTCTTCCACATATATTTATGTGGGTATTATCAAATAGTTAATATGCAAATTTTGTGATATATATCATATTTTAAATAAAAAAATCTGCAGTAGATTTTAATTACTTAAAATTTCTTTATCCTAATTTTAAAATATAAAAAATATTCGTACATTTCACTTTAGATTTAACAAAAAATTAACCAACAAAAATAAAATACTTACATTCATTTCCTTCCCCCTTTTACTATAGAATAATAGTTTCAAATTCAATAAAAATAATAACAATGACAATAGTAATATTTCCAAGGGAAACCAAATTAATATATATAGTTTTTATCTGTTGCAATAAAATTTCCAATAATGTAGATTTTCATTTTTCACTTTCTTTACCTCGGCACGAGAGTTGATATCATTCTCCACCTTCTTCTTAACCCTCACTAAATTAACTTGAAAACCATCAATATGTTCCTAGTAAATTTTATCTTTTCTTTATAAGCCTAAATCTCTTCATTGTCTTTGGTAAGCTTGCTCTAAGCAATAGAAAATGAATTATATTTGTCAACAATAACTTGACCAAGCCAAGAGACATGAAGAGGATATCCTTATATCCCCTCTTCCCCCTGCAAATCGGTGGACATTCTTTTAACACCTACACATGGAAAAAAACTTATTTTAAAATGTTTATAAGATAATTGAAATGGGGAAAATCGACCACGACCACTAAAAGACACCCAGGTTCCCTTACAGACAAAGGAATAGACAAAAGCCAAACTATTTGGGTGAAGTTGTAAAGGCGCCAAATTAACCACCTTAAGCAGCACATACACCAAGGTGATTTGCCTTATCAACAAGGACTTAATCCATTATAATCCAACCAATTACAGACAACCACAATAAGTCTGATCAACCTTGTTAACAACCCCAACAAGTTTAGCTGGTCCTTATTGCCAAACCACTCTAACTCTAGCCAAAGTCTTCTTGAGAATTTTGACTATCTCTTAGTCCCCCAAAGCATCTATCAACCACCATTTATTATAAAGTGTGTATAAAAAGAAGCTTCTAATAAGTAGATTATACAATATTTAAGTACAACAACACAAAAGTGTTGAAAGCAAGATATGAACAAAAAGTCCTTGCTAAAAATATAAAACTATACAAAGGATATCTCAAAAGAGTTTATGCAACACTTTGGTGTAGTTTTGTAGAACTGATTAGTTGATTTCAAATTCATCCAAGTATTCCTCTTATAGCTAAAGAAATATATTCATTGAAGGGTAGAATGGGAATCACAAATTCAGCTATAAAGTCCCTAACGGTCATGGTGAGAATCGTAGATAACAAGTACAAATAGGATTGTTTTTACGCCACCCTATAAGAGTAGAGGTCACAGTTTACATTTGTACTTTTATACTCACCATCACACATAAGCCATTCTTGATCTTGGTCTTCTATGTCTTCAGAGGCTTCTGATTGTATGTTGATTGAAACATGTAGTAGAAGGAATAAAACTCGAGTCTTCTTCACCTAAGTCTTCGAGTCTTCAGAACCTGTTTAGCAGAACCTTGTCTTAAGAGTCTTCGGCACTTGGTCTTCATAAGTAATGTTTTAAGATCCTCATAACATGTTCAACAGAACCTAGTCTTCAGCATCTTCAGAACTTGGGACAACAGAAGTAATGTCTTCAGATCTTCAAAATTTGTTCAGGAGAACCTTGTCTTCAGCATCTTCTGAACTTGGGACAATAGAAGCAAAGCTTTAGAAGGCCTTCAAAGTTTCTTTGAAAAAGGCACAATCAGAAGCTCTTGTACTAACGTTCCTTAGAACTGTTGCAGAAGTAGCATTCAAAATCTCGACTTCCTTTGTAACACACTATAGGTATTCTTCCAAAGTGTTGAGTTCAGAATTTGATGACATCACACGTGTAACATCCGTAATTTTCCTTAAATTAATTTAATTAGAATTTAAATTATTTTATTGGAATTATTGTGTCTTTTCTCTAAAAATTATGGAAAATAATAGAATTGGGTCGAGGTAGTGTTTAGTAAAAAGAGGGGTGTTAGTCACAAGGCCTTTTTACTGAATTTATATTGTTTTTAATAAAAGAAGGGAAAGGAAGAAAATTGGGAAAAAAGAACGTGAAAAGAGCAAAAGAGGAGAAGAGAGCAAGAACGTGAAAGTGCAGAAGCAGAGAAAGAGGAAGAGTTCAAGAATTTGGCTAAGGTAAGGGGGGACTTATCTGATTAGCATCTTTTATCGGGTTAGGAGTAAATAGCATAGGATAGATGTGGAATTCGTATCAATTGAGTCATATGATAGGTTTAGGGATTGAGTTAAATTGTGTAATGTTTGATCCCTTTTGTTGGACCTATGATGTGTATGATGTTATGTTGTTAATTGATGCGTGAATTGTGTATTCTAATGTGCAATTTGTGTTGTATGTCTGGTTCATTTTCTGAAACTCGTACTGGTATGATTTTGAGGGCATTTGGGATGTATAGAATGCTGTTTTCTGCAGGTTGGGGTTTCTGAAATTACCGGTTGGCGCCGCGTCCAAGGGTTGGCGCCGCGAACATCTGGGCAGAATGCCAGGAAGTTGTGATACGCACAGGTCGCGCCGCGTACCAGTGTTGGCGCCGCGAAGACGTAACTTTTTCTCGTTTCGCGCCGTGTGCATAGGTTTGCGCCGCGAACAGCTTGGCAGAGAGCCAAGGATCTTTGAGACGCTCAGTTCGCGCCGCGAATTGAGATGGCGCCGCGTGCTGTTAGTGTTTGGGATATTTTAAGAAGTTCTAAGATGCATAACTTTTTAACCGTTGGTCCGTTTGATGTGCCGTTTCGAGCTAAACGAGCCTTATAAAATAATCTATATGATGATGATTGATTTGTTTTAGAATGATGTGGATACATGTATGTTCTTCCTTATTGATGATGATGATTGATGTGGATACATGTATGTTTTTAATGATGATGATGATGATTGATTGTATTTGAATGATGCTAATGTATATAAACATACTTTGATGATGATGATGATGTTGATGATGATGATGATGATGATGATGATGATGAAATGAGTATTTGATGATGTTACTCATAGACTTGACGATGGTATAAGTATGTTCATGTATGTTTGCATTCATTCATATTCATTGATGATGCTGTATCCATGATGATGTGTTGGATCAGTGAAGGGCATGATTCCCATTGTGCGGAATCTGTGCTGGCAGGGCCGTATCTTGATGATGTTGGATCGGTCATGGGTTATTCCTATTGGATGATGTTGGTACCACATGCATAGTGTCAGTTCATACTTATGCATAATTTTATAACATGATTGGATGCATTCCAGTGTTGTAAATGTTGATGGTGTGTTGGTTATGTGTTTGTGATGGTGAGACTTGTTTTGAGTGTCTGTTATGAAACAATTGGGTGAACGATGCAACTGTAATGTGTTATTGCTTTATAACCTTATAACATTTGTTAATTATGATGAGACTCACCCTTACATGTTGTCATTTTCAGATTGAGGATAGCGGTTGTTCGACTCGGTGAGGATTAGCTCATGAGTCAGTTATTTAGTTAGCGTCAGGTGTCATGCTCTGATAGTTGTAACACTGGGGACGCGATGTTTAGAGTTTATGTTTGATAACTCTGGTTATGTTTTGATGTTTTGAAGGATAAGTTTTAAAGATGTTAAACTTAGTCCGTTTGATTTAATTTCCGCTGTGTTAACATGAAACGTTTTAATTATGATGATTACCGCAGTGAATGCATGACATGACTGAATGATGTTTATTTATTATGAATTGTGGCACGCTTATATTCATGTACTCTGAATACTTGTTTAAATTGCCGCGGGGTTAGTAAGGGGTGTTACAACACGCATTCTTACCAGAGTCAGAATCTGTTTAGGAAAATCTATACACTAGACATAAACCATTAGAGTACATAATTGTTCTTTAAGATAACATGTAAAGTTATCATCAAAACTCAAGGACAGCTGCAGAACCAATCTTGTTCTTACAACATGCAGTTACTTATGTGTTAGTATATATAGAGATTCTAGTGTTAGAATTCATGGTGGCGATAACATTACAAAAACTCCAAAAAACTCAAAGTACCCAAACAAGAGTAAAAAACGAGTCACTGAGCGAACATGTATGATTATGCACATCAGTCTTTATATATTTAAGCAAAGTCTTTCCCTTTACTTTTCATTTATCGTCTCAGCAATTTACTTTCCCATTTACATTGCTCTTTTATAAAGATTTTGACACAGTCGAAACTCCTTGTCTCTTTTCTTTGCAATTTATATTTCTGTTTCTTATAAAGTTAGACTAGATCTCTTTTTTTTAATCAATGAAAACTTTATTAATTCAAAAAACACGATACACAAGGCGATCACCTCAGATCCAGCCATCAACAAGACAAAAAGACAAAGAAAGGAAACAATATCCTAAGCTAATTCATCATCAATCTAGTTATATATTTCCTAAGTTTATAATTTATCCACCCTTTATACACTATAATACCTATG
Source organism: Vicia villosa (assembly GCF_029867415.1). Taxonomy (NCBI): domain Eukaryota; kingdom Viridiplantae; phylum Streptophyta; class Magnoliopsida; order Fabales; family Fabaceae; genus Vicia; species Vicia villosa. The sequence goes on along the minus strand of NC_081183.1, from coordinate 34,442,666 downwards.
ATTTTCTCTTCTATCTTCATGTTATTTATATTCTACCCAGAGATCTTCTCAGTTATATGCTTCCACACTTTATAAATTGTTTCAGTAGCTGGAAACTTTAGAGGAGTAGCTTGTTATCCTTTTCCCTTACTACTTCTTGTCGATATCTATTTTTACAACAATAACCAAATACTTTTTAAAGAGTTTCCGCACGATATGTCTTAGGATTTCCTAACCGTTCCTGCAAGTAACATTTTTGAAAACTAACAATTATTTGCCATAAATACCAATAAACACTAAGTACTACCACCCTGGCACAAGAAGAATAAGGGATTATCCCAAGACAAGTTTAAATTGGTCATACGTCCTTCTTATCATCTCTTTTCTCACCCTTCATTGTCATATAATTCGTATCTATGTTCATTACTATCGCTAGCACGATCCTCAACCCCAAGTTGGGTTGAGCAAGAACAACTTCCATAATAGTAATGAGTTGACCAATTTGATCAACATAATAATTGTAACTATCAACAAAGCAAAAGATTCCGAACATGCAAATATAATTTCTTCTGTGGTAACGCACTAACATTGTTAACACTTTAATATCTTCTATGGTAATTAACGCACTATGGCATGTGGGCAAAGGCAAATATAGCACATGATATGCCACCGTCTCATAAAGTCATCTTTGTAATGGAGTGGAGTAACCCAAAGAAAAAGTTTAACATGCAAAAGAAATGCGTAATATAGAATCATCATTAATAATTCCACCTACAAATTTGACCTATAAATTTGATAATTTGATGTTTTATGTTAACATTTTTTAAATTAATAATTATTTGTTACATTAATTTATTCAAACAATTTCAAAGATTAATTATAAATAACTAATATGCCTAATATGCCTAATTGACCCAAAAATATTAATATGATGAATTAATGATATTTAATTTTAAGAGAGTCATTTCAAAAATCTAAAACGTAGTAGTTTCACCATCTATATTGGTACACATGGTTATTGTGTGAGTTAGTAACTATATTTCTTATAATCAAAAGAAATGAATATAATTGAAACATTGAAGCAAGTGTGTGTCAAGAAACGGAGAAAAGCCACCGAATGGGAAAAGGTTGATTCTTCAAAGCTTCCATCATTTTCTTACTAGGGCCACCACTCCCAAGATCGTCTTCTCCTAGCCAAAAATGTTCCCATCTATAAAAGTTGATATTGTTTACTAGTTTTGTTTCATGATTGATGTTATAAAACAGAACTAGACAAATACATGTATGAATCATAGGGTAATGTATTATAGGGTGTGAAAATTGTTGAACATACAATCATAAAATTAATGAATAGTAAGGCTTTAAAGTATGTGGAGAAGAAGATAGTAACATAGAAGAGAATTAGAGAGATAATTTAGGGTGAAAACAATTGCATTAGTTTTTTTTAGATGAAGATGCCTTCAAGGCATTTATACAAGTGTTACATAAAAATTGGAATCTAAAACAACTCACTAAAGTATAAGAAAAAACTAAAAGTCGGGAGCGTAACCAGTTAACACAAACCTTAACCGATTAACATAAAGATGTATCCAGCTGTAGACTTTCTATCATCTTTTTCCAATAGGAATCGATAAAACCAAGCAAATTGCATTTTCTACCCGTATCTGCTGCCGGAAAGAGAATTCCACAGCCAATAGATCCTTTGACGTATCTCAGGATTCTCTTGGCTACTGCCAAGTGAGACACATTCAATCTCTCCATGAATCTACTCACAATACCGACACTAAACGCCAAATATGACCGCGTATTGCACAAGTAATGTAATGATCCAATCAATCTTCTATATTGAGTAGGATCTACATTATGCTCATCCTCATTCTTGGACAGCTGCAACCTTGGTTCAATTGATGTAATGGCGGCATTACAATGCTCCATATCACACTTCTTCAATATCTCAAGGCCTCAAGCGCATATCTCCTTTGATACATAAGCAGTCCTCTTTTGGACTTGTGAAACTCTATGCCAAGGAAGTATGTCATGATACCAAGGTCACTCATCTCGAATTCTTTCGTAAGCTCACTCTTGCATGTAGAAATACTCTTCTCGTTGCTGCATGTGATCAATAAGTCATCTACATATAGACAATGGATGATCACACCTTCACTCGTATCCATCTTCACATAAACTCCATGTTCGGACACTCATTTCTTGAAGTCAACCTCAACTAGTAAACCATCTATCCTCTTGTTCCAAGCTCTCGGAGCTTACTTCAAACCATATAGCGCTTTTCTTAAATTGTAGAACCTTCCCTCTTGGTTTTTCACAATAAAACCAAGGGGATTGTCCTACATACATTTCTTCTTCAAACGAACCGTTCAAAAATGTGAACTTCACATCCATTTGATAGATATACCAATTGTTGCTATTCGCAATACCAACAACTAGTCTTATAGTTTCGATCCTAGCAACCGGTGTACATACCTCATCAAAGTTTATACATTCTCTTTACACGAATCTCTTTGCAACTAATTGAGCCTTATGCTTGATTAGTTCACCTTTGAGATTTTCCTTCACCTCATAGACCCATCTTACACCAATCAACTTTTTTCCTTTTGGTAGATCGACAAACTCCCAAGTACTATTTTTCTCAATTGATTTCAGCTCCTTCTTCATAGCACAAATCTACTTTGGATCACTAAAGGCCCATTCCATGTTAGCGGGCTTGGATTCGGCCATAAGTGTAAAATGGACGAAATCACCATCATCATTGATTTCAGTGGCGTGGAATATCTCATAATCTTAGAGTCCTTGAGGCACACCTCTTTGCCTAGTTGGTCGTCTCACATTTTCATCAGTTATGGCTTCGACTCACGTCTGTTCTGTAATTTCAGATTCTCTAGAATCCAAAAAATCATGCGTGTAACCAGTTAACATTTTCTTTTAATCGGTTAAAGCCTGCATGTAACCGGTTAATGAATGAGCGTAACCAACTACAAGCTGCTCCACCTGCTTCAATTTATCGACCAAAATATCCTGGCTAATTACAATCCACATGTTTCCAACATCAAACAGCTTGTAACCTCTAATATGGTGATACCCCACAAGTATCATCATCCCTCATTTGTCATCCAACTTCTTTCTAAGTTGATCCGGAACATGTCGATAAGCCACGAAACCGAAAAACTCTCAAATGCTTTAGATTCGGCTTGAATCCAGACCATGCTTCTTCTGGTGTTATCTTCTCAAGCTTCTTCGTAGGACACCTATTCAACAAATAGGCAATTGAGGAAACTACTTCTCTCCATAACTCTTTCGGCAAGTTTTTCCCTTTTAACATGTTTCTCTCCATGTTAATAATCGATCGATTCTTTCTCTTGGAAACACCATTTTAATGTTGTGTATAGGGTGATACTACGTCATGCATGATCCCTTATTCATCACAAAACTTCCCAAAGTCATTTGAGACATATTTGCCTTCACCACCCATTTTGAAAACTTTGAGCTTGTGATCGATTTGTCACTCAACCATGGACTTGAACTTCTTAAACACTTCAAATATCTCATCCTTTTTCTTTATTAGGTATTTCCATAGCTTTCTATTATAATTGTCGATAAAAGTGACAAAGTACCTATTGCCACCACATTAATCAACTTACATCGGCCCACATACATTGGAATACACCACCTCAAGGTGATGCTTGACTCTACAACATGCATCCTTGTTGAATTTACCCTTGTGTTTCTTCGCTTGCACACACTCTTCATAAATCTCATCTGGTATGTTGATGGATGGAAACCCAGTTACCATTATGTTCCTTTGCAACACATTGAGATCTCAAAAATTGAGATGCTTAAGATGGGAGTGCCACAACCACTCATATCAAATTGTCGTTGTAGCAAGACATCTATGCTCGATCACCTTCAACTCAATCTTGAAATTTCTATTGGCAGCCATAGGAGCCTTAAGGACCAAAACCTCGTTTGCATCCATAACACGGAAAGTCTTGTCTTCCATGAAAATCCTGTAACATTTTTAAAGCAATTGGCCAATACTTATAAGGTTACATTTAATTTCAGGAATGTACAATACATCTTTGATCAAGGAATGACCACCATCCCCTCTCTTGATCAAAACATCATTGATCCCATTGGCCGTTATAATGGTGTCATCTACAAATTTTACTTTATTCTTCGTGGCTAATTGATTTTGAAAAACCAATAAACCAATGCTTCCTAACAGTCATATGCGTAGAACAACGAGAATCCAAGTAACATTATTTATTGCATTGGACTCTTTCTCTAACATTCACCATAAAAAAATTCCGCAAACGTTTCTGCAGCGTTCCCGAAACTACTGATGATGCTGCCCGACTGCCTACTGCTACTGGATTTACACTCCGTGATCATGACCAAGAGTGTATTCTCATCATCCACCTCTTGTCTAGCAACTTTGGCTTCATCTCCTTGAGATTGCCTCTATTTCGCATTGCATTCTCTTGCGAAATGATCGAACTTTTGACAATTATAGCATTGTGCCTTGCTTATGTCCAACTTCCTTTTCCGCCTTTAAAGTTGCCTTGACCACCCTTTTGTTGCAGCTGCTCTCACCCCTTTAAAAAGTCGAATTCTTTGAATTTCAGGACTTTTTTCCACCAAGTTATGAAAAATCCATTTACTCCTCATAGGTCATTTTCCTTTCGACTTTTTTTCTTCTCATTGAATCGAGCTTGTAAAGCGATCTCCACCTTTTTTATCGTTATTTCTCTCCTCCATCATTTTACCATGAACCTCAAAAGAGCTTTGAAGCTCATCTTTGGTCAATGTTGCAAGATATTTCTATTCCTCTATCGCCACCACAATGTTATCAAATCTTGCCGTGAAAGAACGCAAGATCTTCGACATAACATTTTTCTCATAAACAATTTATCCACACAGCTTGATTTGGTTCACCAATCGACTTAATCATTTCATGTAACCATTGATTGTCTCTTTTTCCTCCATTTGAATTAATTCAAGATGACGTTTGTGAGTTTTTAACCTCTCCACCTTTGCCTTATCAGCTTCAACATATGCATTTTCTACAATTTCCCATGCTGCTTCGATGATTCACAATTACCAACCTTTTCGAAGTTGTCACTATCCATACATTGATGGATCAAGAACAACGCTTTGTAATCTTTCTTCTTTTATTCCTTGTAGGCAACCTTGTGTGCATCCGTTGCAATCATATAATTGGTGAACAATGGGGGTTTAGGGTATGTGGATAAGAAGATAGTTAAAGAGAAGAGAATTAAAGAGAGATAATTGAGAGTGAGAATGAAAAATTGCATTAGTTTTTTAGATGAGGATGCCTCCAAGAAATTTATACAAGTGTGACACAACATTTGGGACCTAAAATAACTCACTAAAGTACAAGAAAAAGCCAAAATTCAGGTGCATAACCGGTTAACACAAACTGTCAACCGGTCACCCAAACCAAAACAGAAACTATAAATTGTCAAGTGTAACCGGTTAACGTGTACGCGTAACCGGTTAACACGTATGCGTAACCGATTAACGCGTATGCTTAACCGGTTAATACCAACTCAAAAGTTCTTTTTTTTCTTCCAAAAGTGCTTTTTCTTCTAGCTATAAATGGTTACACCTCTATATTAACCGGTTACGACACTTGAATTATCATGATTTCATCCAATAAAAAATTTAAATATAAAATCAATTCATAAATGCAAATTGATTACTCCAAATGTACTCCTTGCCTTTTCTTCTCCCCACTCCTTGCCTTTTCTATATTTGAGGATCTCTAGTAGCTTTCACCCTTAGGATTTGGATCCACCTCCTGACTGGTGCAAACAAATCCAAATGTACTTTTTCAAATGGTCCTCTTGGATGAGCCACTCGATCTTCTTCTTTAGCTGGTAGCAATCTTGCGTGTAGTAACCTTTCACCTTGTGATACTTGCACTATTTGCTGGGATCATGAGCCATGGTGTCAGACTTTAGGGCTAACAGTGGCACAATGTCATGAGTATGAAAGAATTCCCTCCATATCTATTCCCAACGAGTATGTACACTCCTTAGTGTATCTCACATTCTTCTATGTGTTATTCTCCTCGTCCTTCATATAGTATTTTTCCCGCATGATGATTTCAACCATGAAGACTACCGACCTTTGGGCGCGTGACTCATTGAAGTGTTTAGCCCTTCGACTATTATGGAAAACCCCGATGAATATATCTTGGTTAAGATGTATAACTTTGATGGTATATTCAATAGAGCGAAAAAGATACTCTCAATGACTCGGATGACCTCAAATACACATTGAAGAGGCTTATGTTTGATACTTTCTGGCGGATGCTTGCAAAGAAATGGTGGATTAATTTTTTTCACCAGGTCCTAATAACTAGTGGCTGAGAGGAAAGGTAGGTTTATGTACCACCTTAGTGTGACATCCTTAAAGGTTAGAGAGAGTAAATTTCACTTTAAGAAATGTTAGCTCCAATGATAGTCATCCGAGTATCGATGGAGGCGATATCCTGTTGAGAATCGCTCCTTTCGTCGAACTTTGTCAATGAATGAGGTTTGAAATTTTCTAACACGCCCTCCAAAATTTCTTTGGAGAGAGGTTAGAGGTACATGATATCAATTTTCCCAAGATAATCGACCTTTTGTTGGCGAATTTGGAGGTTGGAAACACTGTTCTCTAAAGCTAGGTTATGACGGTACAACTTTTCCATAACAACTTGTATTTCTACTATGGCCTAGTGGTCAGTGTTTGAACTACTATTGGCTGAGGTGGTGCCTCCTGTTTATACCATCTTGAATTAGGCAATCGAGGCAGTTTTTGAGGTGAATACTAGTGTGGTATAGGCAAGTTTTACTTGAGCCCAATGATAGACCCAAATTGTACTTGCTAAAATTAAGTACAATAGTGAGAGAATAAGACATACTCACGTAATGATTATGAGGGATGCTGTATTTTCTCTCTTAAAATTTATGTTTGTCCGTAACTTTGAAGGTCTAAATTCTTTATAGAGACTCATGGGCTCAACTAAGAACGGATCTCGTTAGCAAGGACATGGGAGCAAAGAGAGTTATTTCTCTCCAGATTATGGGGAATCAATTTCCCCTCTTCTTGGTATCCATTTACCATTATATCCACGTGTAGACACATGAGGTAGATCGTGGATAGGAGGTTTGAATTCCGTCAAATGGTTAGTCACTTTCAATCGAGCGACCACGCCACTTCGGGCGCCCAAGTCTACTTAAGGTGGCTAGTCCAGTTTTTGTCTCTAGCTAAGCTTTACCCAAAGAGTACTTTGTCATGGGTCATTTCTCATTGAGACCCAAATAAATCATCTCGGTCCAAATTATATTAATTTATACTCCATTCGTTTCAAAATGAATGTCGTTTAAGGTTTTTTGCACATGATTTAAGAAATGTAATAATATTGTCATAAACCATTGTACTTTTACTAAATTAACTTTATAATCGTATTCAAAGTAATGTATAGAGTAATAAGTAAAGGAAACAATTAAAAAAATAGTAATTATTACTATCCTGAAAAGTGATAATGACATTCATTTTAAAACAAATTTTATTTGCTAAAACAATACTCATTGGAAAACGGACGGAGTAATATTTATAATAGAAATGTTAAATAAAATAGAAGAGACGAAATTTATAAAGTGATGCAACTAAATATGTTAGTTTTGAGTGAAAAAAAACAAATATTATCATCATTTTAAGAATTTTTAGTATTACGAATCAAATAGACTATCCACAATCCATATAAATTATTACTAATAAGTAGTGGGTTTTTATAAATTGTATTAAAAAAATCCTTCAAAAAATTTAGTCTTTAATTTCAAAGTTCAAGTTATATATTAACAAGTTTGATAAATTGACCTATGAACTAACTCATTTTAATGACTATTAATTTTCATTATTGTACTATTGTTTTTTTATATGTTATTAAAGATTATTTTATAATTATTTTATCTACTACAGTACCATTATTCTATATGAACATTTTTTAATATTCAAAATTGTATAAGCACTTAAAAATAATGTCAACAAATAAATATTAGAGTTTAATACTTAAATTTGTATATTGATATGAGGACGGAATGAAAGTTTAAAGATGGTGTGATTAAAAGTTGATACATGTTAAAATTCCAACAAATACTATAAAAATTAAACTAGTTTGACATTTATAAATAAGTTTTTAGAGACCAATTAAGTCCTGTCCTATATCCCCTATTCTAAGCAGATTGTCTTTTGTAGCAATTCTGTTATGAAAAAGCCTCCAAACTAGACAAGAAACTTTTGTCGGGATTGATTTATTCCAAATCTTCACCCACGGGAGATTGGCGTGATATATCTAGGTTTCATGATTTGTTGTAGATTCCTCTAACAAAATATTCATTAGGTAATTCTCTAAATCCTAAATCTAGGTTATTTAAGTCAACCATCCAAAGAGAACACCCTCTCCAACTGCTATTGGCAGTCCTGACCAACTCGCCATATCTATAGGAATAAGACTTTGTGCCAAAGACCTCCTCTTTCCTAAATGATCTTCCAAGTCCACTAAGAGAGCGTCGTTAAAACCTCTCAAAAATTTTAAGCCCAAGCCTCCCTCGTCTAAGGGTCTGCACACGTTTTTCCATTTTACCCAGTATATTTTTCTCTCCTCCTCTCTACCGCCCCATAGGAATTGTTTAAACAAAGATTCAAGTTTTGAAATGATACCTGACGGAGCCTTGAAAAATGATAGATAATAGACCGAGATAGCTGACAAGACTGATTTAATAATAACCAAACAACCTCCAATGGACAATTATTTGTTCTTCCATTTAGACAATCTTAATCTCACTATATCAATCATGGGTTGCCAAGTCGTTATTCGTCTCAAATTTGCCCTAATTGGAAGGTCGGGGTAATTAAACGGGGTTGATCTGACTTTGCAATTTAGAATATTGGCCACCTCTTCCAGCCAAATATTTGGAATGTTAATCCCAATAAGCAAGCTTTTGTGAAAATTCACCTTAAGACCCGACATTATCTCAAATAACAAGAGAATGGACTTCATACTTCGTATGACCCCCCACCCTTTGTTACCAATGATTAAGGTGTCATCGGCGTATTGAAGGTGCAAAAAACACTCGTTGCCCTACCCATCAAAACTGTAACCTGAAAAATCCCCCGAATTTGAAGTTTTCTTCATCAATAAGTTAAAACCTTTAGCTGCTATTAGAAAGAGGAATGAGGATAAATGGTCTCTTGTATAAGGCATCTACTCATCTCAAACTCCTTTGTGGGGCTCCCGTTTACTAACACTGATATATAATTTGTTTGTAAGCATTTTGTGATCCAACTCCGTAATTTCTCGTGAAAACCCATCTTTTGCATTACACAGTTAAGAAAATTCCAATCTACAAAGTCGAAAGCCTTTTCAAAATTTACCTTAAACATCAATACTTCTTTTTTCTTTCTTTTTGCCCCATCCGCAATTTCGTTGGCAATAAGGATACCATCAAGGATTTGTCTACCGGATATGAAAGTTGATTGCATTTCTGACACCACTGGACCAATCACTTTTTTCAGTCTATTTGCTAACATTTTAGATATAACTTTATAGATGCACCCGATTAAAGAAATAGGTCGAAAATCTTCCCTTTTCACATGATTCTTTTCTTTGGTATCAGCACAAAGAACGAACAATTTGCGCCCTTGACTATCCGACCGTTGGAATGCAATTCTGCTAAACACACGAAATAAATAATTTTTGATATCCTCCCAAAACTCTTTTATAAAGCCAAAATTCACACCATCCGACCCTGGGCTTTTAGAGCTTTCACAGTCCCAAACTGCCCTGCGGATTTCCTCCTTCGAGAATTCCTTAATTAGCTCCTCATTGTTCAGGCTATTGATTCTTTTGAAATTCAATTTGCAAGGCAGAGGTCTCACGCCCCTAGCAGAAAAATGATTTTGAAAGTGGTTGACAATTGCATTTTTGATTTCGTCCAAGTCGCTCAATATTCTGCCATTATACTCTAAACTCAAAATTTCATTATATCTCCTTCTCTTGTTTATGCAACCATGAAAGTACCTAGTGTTTGCATCCCCTTCCTTCAACCATCTTGCTCTGGATTTTTGCCATTGTATGTTTCAGTTAAGATTTGATAATTTGAAGAGTTGATCCCATCTTTGTCTTTTTGTTGTTATTTCTTCCTCCGAAAAACCTACTGATTCTTCTTTGTAAGAACAAGTATACAATCACAAATGAGTTTTTGATTCATGGCAAACATCACAAGCAACCAAATACAAGAGCACAAGTGAATGACTCAAAGAAAATGAAGTTTTGACCATCGTTGCATCTGTCAGGTCGACCTAGTTCACAATCAGGTCGACCCAAATTGAAGTAAAAATTGCATACTTCTGTTAGGTCAACCCAGAGCTTCAGCAGGTCGACTCAAAGTGAAGTAAAAACAACATGGTTCTTTTAGGTCGACTCATCCTTTATCTTAGGTCGACCTAAACTGAAGAAAAGCCTAAAAAATGCAATTTAACTGACTTTAGGTCGACCTAAGCTACCAACAGGTCGACTCAATTGGAAGTAATTACAACTTGGCCAAATCTAACTCTGTTAGGTCGACCTAACCAACAAAGTAGGTAGACCTATCTGCTCAAAACCTGCCAAACTATGTGTGTTTTGCTGATACACAGATCCTGCTCCTTTATATATTCCTTCATGTCATTTATTGCAAATTAACACCGACAACTGAAAGATACACAAAGGCTTCTCACCTTCGATCATCGACACAACTCCAATACAACTACACACAATCATTTTTGCGTTGAGGGTTTGCGTTCAAGATCGATAACGTCCATGGAACGGAATTGAAGATTCCTAGTGGGTGAAGATTTGTGGGGTTTTGGTGAATAAAATCTGCGGATTTTGTCCTCCAAGATTGGTGAATTTTGGGGGTTTTTATCAAGAGGCTTTATCAAAGATTCAGCTGAGTGTGAAGATTGAAGAACAAGGGTTCAAGGAATTCAATACACTGCAGCAAGGAAATCAAAGTGAAGCTCTTGGAAGACCTTGATCTGGCTCAAGATTAAGGGGGAAGAAGATTCAAAGGATCAACATAATTAGTTTATCTTTTATCGCTTTGTTATCTTCTTTGTATAAACTGTTTTCAATAATAATGAAAGACATCCCAATTCCCGTTTGGAATTAGGGGCAGATGTAGTCGTAGCGAGGACGATCGACAAACTGCCTGAACAAATATCGTGTTGTTATCGCTTTTTTCTTTTCATTTACGTTCTGTTCGTACTTGGTTATAATTGCATATTGATCAACGATTCAAGTGTTAAAATTGTGTATTAAGAACCTTCGTAAACATCACAATTCACCACATATTGAATCACAATCAATTTAGATATCATCACCAAGTGTTTGTGCTTTTGCTTCATCCATTATCAAAGCATTGCAAACAAAGTTTATCAAATCAGAAGTTAATCGTTTTTCATTAGAGAAACTAATTAATTCTATAATCTATCCTGTCATTGTTAATCCCAATTATCTTGTGGTTTTATCACATATACAACCTTTTCAATAGCGGTCCGGACTAGATGCGAGTCGATCCTGAACCGCTTTCGCTTAAGTTTGAAATAATTCCGAAAAACTCTGAGAGATCTATTCACCCCCCCTCTAGATCCTTAAGCCTAGCGTCTAACAAGTGGCATCAAGAGCTCTGGTTTATTCCGTGCTACGTGAAACACTTATTGGAAAGATGGCTTCCGGACCTAAAGGGGCTCACAATAGAGCTCCAGTTTTCAACGGTGAAAACTATGGCTATTGGAAGGATTGTATGTGTGTTCACATCAATGCCATTGATAGGAACATCTGGACAGCAATTGTCAATAGTCCCTTTCAGATCACCATGACAAATGCAGCTGGTGCCGTTGTTCCAAAACCAGAAAATACTTGGGATGCTGAAGATGAAAAGAGATATGGATACGATTGGAAAGCGAGAAACATTCTAATCTCAGCTCTAGGAGTTAATGAATACTACCGCGTTTCCCATTGTAGATCCGCTAAAGCTATGTGGGACACATTGCAAGTTGCCCATGAGGGAACGGATGATGTCAAACTAGCTAGAATCAATACGTTAACTCAAGAGTTCGAACTCTTTCACATGGAAGATGGTGAATCCATTGAAAACATGCAAAAGAGATTCGTACATTTGAAAAATCGTTTAAATTCTCTTTATAGACCTGTTTCCAATGCAGTTGCTACTAACAAAATCTTGAAATGCTTGAACAGGGAATGGCAACCCAAGGTTACGGCAATAAAGGAAGCAAATGATCTAAATACCTTAGACATCACCACTCTCTTTGGTAAACTAGAAGAACATGAACAACATCTTAAATGCCTTGACATGCATGAGAAAAGGGCAAAGAAAGATAAGAACATGGAGAAAGAGGTAGAGAAGAAGTCAATAGCTCTAAAAGCTTCAAGCTCCAAGACCTCAAGACAAGAGCTAGAGGATAGTGATACAAGTGATGATGAAGACTCCGATGATGAGGAAATGGGACTGTTTGTGCGAAGATACAACAAATACCTAAAGAAAAATGGAGCAAAACATTCCGACAAAGGCTTGATCAACTATAGAAAGCAATCAAACAAGTTCAAACAAGATGAGAATAACAAAGGAAAAATCAAAGGTCCTTGCTTCAATTGTGGCAAAGTCGGTCACTACAAACCGGATTGTCCATACCTTAAGAAGGAGAAAGAGAAGAACCAAAGCAAAGGTCACAACAAATCTAGAAGAGCCTACATAGCATGGGAAAGTGATTCATCTAGTGAAAGCTCATCAAGTGATGAAGAAGAATCAGCAAACTTATGTCTTATGGCTCATCAACACAAGAAAAAGAAACGTGTAAGTCATCTTAAACCTGAACTTGTAGATAAAGTATCTCATTCTCAATTAAAACTTGCTTTTGAAGAATTACATAGAGACACAATTGAAGCTTTCAAACTTTTGGCCTCAAATAAGAAAATCTTTTCATATCTTGAATCAAAAGTTGAGAAAACCGAAAAGGATATGGAAGCTTTAAAACAATCTATGCTAGATATTCAAAAGGATAAAGTTGAGATAGATCCTACATCATGGTTTGGTTGTGAGACATGTCATATTTGGCAAAAAGAAGTAAGAGATCTAAAAGCCAAATTAGACAAGGCTCTACAACCAAAAGTGACGTTTGCGGTTGATCCGAATAAGTTCAAAAGATCGTATACTCCTTTATATAGTAAATACACTTTTGTACCAAAAGTATCAACTAGCAAAACAGCATATTCTCATCATATTACCTGTCACTATTGTTGCAAAAAGGGTCATACCATTGAAAAATGCAAATTTAGGAGGATTTTGGTTCCTAAAGGAGTATTTCAATGGCTGCCCAAGTGCAACAAATTATGTACTCACTACCAAGGACCCAATGAAAATTGGGGACCTCCCTCTCTAAATTAATTTTGCAGGAAAAGTGTCTTGACATTGCCGAAAGGTTGTGGTTCCTTGATAGCGGATGCTCAAGACACATGACGGGAGACATATCACTTTTCGTTGAGTTTCACGCAAAGAAAAGGGGTATTTCACCTATGGAGACAACAATCGGGGAGCTATACTTGGTAAAGGAAGTGTAGGTAACCCCTCTACCACAACTATAACTGATGTATTGCTAGTAGAAGGTCTTAAACATAACCTCTTAAGTATAAGTCAATTGTGCGACAAAGATTTTAAAGTAACTTTTACAAATTCTGGTTGCACAATAGAACATACTAAGAAAAGAGACATAATGTTTAATGGCTTAAGAGTAAACAACATCTATATGCTAAACTTGGACGAAGTATCTAAGTCAAGTACCAAGTGTCTAATTGCTCTAGGCGAAGACTCATGGCTTTGGCATAGACGCCTTGGGAAATTCGATGCTAAAGCTGACAAAGGCAACTTTCTTGGTTACTCACAATCTAGCAAAGCATATAGGATATACAACAAAAGATTACTTATAGTAGAAGAGTCAGTACATGTGTCTTTTGATGAATCTTATACAAAATATGTCGAGAAAGGTATATCTTTTGATAGTGCAGGTCCATCTACTGAAGACATTGTCAAAGATAAGGAAGACGAGAGTGAAATTATTGTGAAGAAAGGTGCTGAGAAAGAGAAAGATGAGTCTCATGATGATGATGAAAAAGAAAGCATCTCAAACAATGAAGAACTTCCTAAGGCCTGGACAAATGTAAAAGATCATCCAATTGACAACATTATAGGGGACATCTCAAAGGGCGTTACAACACGCTCCAAGATAAGTAACTTTTGTCATCATTTTGCTTTCGTTTCACAAGTTGAGCTGAAAAACGCTAAGGACGCATTACTTGATGAGCATTGGCTAATGGCCATGCAAGAAGAATTAAACCAATTTAAACGGAATGATGTTTGGGATTTAGTCCCTCATCTGGGAGATCATCAAGTAATCGGCACTAGATGAGTTTTTCGTAACAAACTTGATGAAAACGGAGTTATTACTAGAAACAAAGCTAGATTAGTTGCTCAAGGTTACAATCAAGAGGAAGGTATTGATTATGAAGAGACATACGCTCCCGTAGCACGTCTCGAAGCTATTCGTCTCTGACACAATTGTGATAGCCTTCTGTGTCTTTCCAACAACTTAGCATGCGAAGGTCATGTAACTCTGACTCGCTAATGAAATCATCAAAATGTGCTATCTCCTCCCTGTGGAAAACTACATTTAAACCTCTTCTCTCGGTGTGTTATATACGATAATTTTGAGTATATTTAAAGTTATCCAATTAATAATATATACTTGTATAAAAATGAATGTGATATCCAAGGGAAATACGTGTAATGAATTGAATGAAAATAAAAAATAGAGTCAACATGTATAACACGTTTGAATTGATTTTTAGAAGATTTAGAATTAATTCTAAAGGTATAAAATTGATTCGGAATGATTTTTAGGTGTTTGATTTATCAAAAATATATTTGATTTTGTCTCCAAAATTAATTCTACCTGAAGTTATAGAATTTAAAGCTTCTGTCTTTAGAATTGATTATGAGTAATTTTTACATGAAATTTATTGTTTAACTCACTTTTACATAAATGTATTCAAACATAAATCAATTCTGTTAAACTCAATTTTGTAAAAATTAATTCTACCAAACTCAATTTTGCTAAAATCAATTATGTCGTGGAAATGCCGAATACATTAAAATATCCAATATAAAAAATATCCAATTTCAAATCAAAATGATCAATAAGATACAATTTCAAATACCTTTTTTTAATTTCTTCAGGAGTGTCGGTTGTATAATAATACACAAATTTCCCAAAATAGAATCCACTTTCTGTAAAATAAAAAATAAAACTTGAAAAAATACATTGATTTATTTCAACATGTTAAGAAGAAAGAAAAAAACCTAAAGTACAAACAAAAATCAGAAAAAGAAAAAAGAAGAAACAAAAATGTAGTTGTCATCATTTACACATGTCACGGGAACACCCCAACATACATATGTCGACAACCAACGACCCATAAATCTCCAAAACCGAATAAATCCAAATCAAACGTTCATTTTTCCCATTCTCCTTTTTCCTTCTTCTTCTCTACTTTGATTCAATTAATTCAACAAAATAATAATAAATAAATTTTCAATTTCACAAAACCCAACAAGAACAACACTACCCTTTGCTTCCAGATTCTCCTATCTTAACTTAACTCAACTCAACACTTCTCTCTCTCTCTCTCAAAAAGTTTCATACTTTATCTCTCTCAAACAAATCACATTGCTTTCTTTAGTGTTTAGAAGCTCCAAAGACTTGAACTTTGACAATGATGCATGTGGGTTTGTGAACTATTCTTCTTCTTCTTCATACTTGTTGAGTTTGTTTGGATTCAAGTTGTTCTTCTTCAGTTTCCATTAAAACCCTGATGGAGAAACTTCATTTGACACATTTTGTGTTCTTTATTAGTTTGGTGATTCTTGTTCCTTGTTTGTGCCTACAAGATGTTCTGGATAATGCTACTACTTCTGTTTATGTTGTTACTTTGAAACAAGCTCCAACTTCTCATTCCTATGGTGTTTTGACAAGGTTGAATGATGATAATAATAATGGGTTCAAAGATAATGGAAGAACTCAATTTCAGAAACCAAGGTAAATCACATCTTCTAACTCACTCTTATTAAGTACTTTTTAATTGGGGTTTGTAATTTTGTTGCATGTGATTTGGATGGTTTGTGTTTGATTCTTGTAGATCAAGATGTTTAGCTTTTTCAATTCTTTTGGGGGTTTTGTTTTATCCCAAATCATTAGGCTTCTTGTGGAAGCTATGTACTATTATGATAAGATTGTAATTTTAAGTTAAATGATTGGTTATATAATCTATAAGTGATTAGTTGTTGGATTTTATGTATGATATGAGTCATTTTATTTGTTAATTATGTGTTCTCAATTTTTCAGTACTTTGCATCATCATCATCTTTGCTTTAGTTCCTAATTTCAAGACTTTTGAGCTTGTTTATGAAACCCTTTGTTGTTTTTGTTGCTCTTTTTTTCATAGATATGACAATGTTACAAAGACGGATAAGAGATATGGCTCTTATGTTACTCGAGTGCACGATTCTTTGTTGAAGAAAGTGTTGAAAGGAGAGAAATATCTGAAACTCTATAGTTACCATTATCTAATTAATGGATTTGCTGTGCTTGTTACCCAACAGCAGGTATGAAATGTTAGTTTTTAGCACATGATTATGTCCATGTCTTGTATTTGCTATGTACTGTACATGTTTATTTGTTTTTTCCTTTCTATTTATGTTTTGGCTTCATCACCTATGAAGTACCAACACAGACATGACACATGACACTGACACATTAACACCAATAATAATTTGAGACAATAATAGAATAATTGAATATAACCACATCGCTCGTCGGTGTCCATCAGACACACACCTTTAATGAGAAGTGTCGGTGCTACATAGTTCAACAGAAGGTATGACATGTTAGTGTTTAGCATCATGATTATGTCCACATTATATGTATATGCTATATACATCTTTATTTGTTTTTTTCTTCCTATTTACGATTTGACTTCATCACCTATGAAGTACCGACACAGACATGACACAGGCACATTAACACGTAATAATTTGTGTCTTTGTCCATCAGACAATGTACACGCCTTTAACGCGAAGTGTCGGTGCTACATAGTTCAACATTGCTACTTCCAATTTTTTTGGTTTAATTTACTTCTAAAAATGTATTCATGACGTTTGAATTTACTGAATCATGAAGGCAGAGAGACTATCAAGGAGCAACGAAGTGTCCAATGTGGTTATGGATTTTTCTGTTAAAACAGCAACTACACATACTCCACAATTTTTGGGTCTGCCACAAGGAGCATGGTCTCAAAATGGTGGTTTTGATATTGCTGGAGAAGGAGTTGTTATTGGGTTTGTTGACACTGGAATAGATCCATCTCACCCTAGTTTTGGCGATAATATATCTCAACACCCATATCCTGTTCCTGCTCATTTTTCTGGTATCTGCGAGGTTACTCGAGATTTTCCATCTGGCTCTTGCAATAGGAAACTTGTTGGAGCCCGTCATTTTGCAGCATCTGCTATAACAAGAGGAATATTTAACTTGACTCAAGACTACGCTTCTCCCTTTGATGGCGATGGCCATGGCACGTGAGTTTTTGGAATTTTGAAATCAGTGTGTGTTATGTTTGATTTTAGTTGCTCTTGTTACATTAACGGGTCTATTCTATCAATTCTATTCATCGTCTACTTTAACATCGATGAATTAGATCTAGTTTCTATTTATGGTTGTTTTGAGATCTTTAAGGTACTTTGTTTTGTTCATTGGAGCTTCACCAGTTTTTTGGAATAAAAAAGAACAACTTTTAAGTGTTGTCTGAAATTGCGATGCTTCGGATGCTCTTAGCCATCATTTGAAAATGAAAATGTTGACAAACTGCATCTGGTCGCAACATAATTAGTTATGTTTACTTGATTATGCACGCCATAAATTAAGATTTGTTGAGTTTTCTTTTCCTTTGACTGAATGTTCATTTCGATGTGTATAATACACAGGCATACCGCATCGGTTGCAGCAGGAAACCATGGGATTCCGGTGATTGTTGCTGGGCATCACTTTGGGAATGCTAGTGGAATGGCTCCTCGTTCGCAGTAAATAATCTGAAATAATCTGAAACTATGTCAAAGTTGTTTAGTTTTTCATGTTATGATTACTATTATTACTTTCAACACCTGTAGCAATTTCCCGAATCCAGAGTTATACATGACATTATAGGGTTGTTCAATATTTTAATTCATCTCATCTTCACATTTTTACATTTCAATTTTTGTACAGCATTGCGGTGTACAAGGCGTTATACAAGAGCTTTGGAGGATTTGCTGCAGATGTCGTAGCAGCAATTGACCAGGTACATATGCGGTTAATTACTTAATCCACGCTGATATTGAATCAAATGACTTATTACTTATTACTACGTGCAGAATAAACTTTTATGTTGCACTAACAACCCATTTTTCTGAAATTGTATCCATTTTTTTCGCTCTTCCCTTGAAGTCTAATAGTAATAATATGTATGATCGATTGTTTACAGGCAGCTCAAGATGGTGTTGACATAATTAGTTTATCTATCACTCCAAATAGGCGTCCTCCTGGCGTTGCAACTTTCTTCAATCCTATAGACATGGCGTTACTCTCAGCCGTAAAGGCTGGTATTTTTGTGGTTCAAGCTGCTGGAAATACCGGGCCATCACCGATGAGCATGTCTTCTTTCAGTCCATGGATCCTTACTGTTGGTGCGGCCTCTCATGATCGGCTTTATAGTAACTCTATAATTCTTGGAAACAATGTTACCATAGTTGGAGTTGGACTTGCACGTAAGTTTATGTTTTTCTGTTCATGGTTAACAATTTCCAAATTAGTCGAGGAATGAACGGTTTCAATTTTGTTATTTTTATTTTGATTATTTTCCCCAGCTGGCACGGACGATAACAAACTTTACAAACTGGTTCACGCGCACGATGCTTTGAACAATGACACAACGGTCTCTGAAGACATGTATGTTGGCGAGTGCCAAGATACAAGCAAGTACAATCGTGATTTGATCAAAGGGAACATTCTGATCTGCAGCTATTCAATTCGATTTGTGCTTGGCATTTCCACTATCAAAAGAGCGTCAGAAACAGCCAAGAACCACAGTGCAGCTGGTGTCGTCTTCTATATGGATCCTTACGTGATCGGTTTTCAGCTTAACCCAGTCGCAATGAAAACGCCCGGCATAATAATTCCATCTACAAATGACTCAAAGGTGCTTTCTCTATTACTGTCCCTCTTTTACATGTGAGGAATGACCTGCTGATAGTTTCGTTTTTATTTCGACTGGTCAGATTTTAATGCAATACTACAATTCTTCGCTGGAAATAGATGCTGTTTCGAAGAAAGTTGTTAAGTTTGGGGCGGTTGCCGCAATCTGTGGTGGACTAAAAGCAAACTACAGTGCTGCTTCCCCAAAGGTTATGTATTACTCTGCCAGAGGACCAGATCCAGAGGACAGTCTTCCTCGCCAAGCCGACATTTTGAAACCTAACTTGTTAGCTCCTGGAAACTTTATATGGGCAGCTTGGAGTTCTCTTGGAACTGACTCGGTTGAATTTCAAGGTTTGTGAAAACTTGACTTTTTTTAATCGGGAAACAAACATGATAATATGAAATATAAATATTTGATTTGCGTTTTTATTAGGGGAGAGTTTTGCAATGATGTCTGGCACAAGTATGGCTGCACCACATATTGCGGGTCTTGCTGCACTGATTAAGCAAAAGTTTCCGAATTTCAGTCCTGCAGCCATTGGTTCCGCCCTTTCTACTACTGCTTCTCAGAATGATAAGAGTGGTGGACCGATTATGGCTCAACGATCATACGCTTTTCCAGATCAAAGTCAAACTCCAGCTACTCCTTTTGACATGGGAAGCGGTTTTGTAAATGCAACTGGAGCATTGAACCCGGGTTTGATCTTCGATACTAGTAAGTAGTAATCACATTTCAATAGAAGTTCTCATTTTATGCTTATACCGGTTATTAACGAACATGTCTCTTTGTAGGTTACGATGATTACATGTCATTTTTATGTGGCATCAACGGTTCAGCTCCGGTGGTACTAAACTTCACCGGTCAAAATTGTTTGCTTTACAACTCCACTCTAAACGGTTCTGATCTAAACTTGCCTTCCATCACTTTATCGAAGCTAAACCAGTCCACAATTGTGCAAAGAACAGTTCAAAACATCGCTGGAAATAACGAAACTTACAGTGTCGGTTGGACCGCTCCTTTCGGTGTTTCAGTGAAAGTAACTCCAACTCACTTTTCTATCGCAAACGGCGAAAAACAAGTCTTGTCCGTGATCTTAAACGCAACTGCGAATAACTCTGTTACGAGTTTTGGAAAGATTGGACTGTTTGGTAATCAAGGTCATGTCGTCAACATTCCGATTTCGGTTATTTTTAAAATCTCATATAGTAACATCACTACTAGCTAACTAATAGTGATTTATTTAGTGCATTTTTGTGTTTCTTATTGTAGTATTTTTTCATTCATTATCATGTAAAGGTGTTATAGGTTTTCCTTGTATAAAAATAGATGTAATCAGTACTTGATTCAAGATATACATCTCTTGCAGGATGTTTCTTGAATTCTTGATTTACTATCTAACATGTGAAATTTTTGTGTGACTAAAATTTGAGGTTGAGGCAAAAAAGACAAGTATTAATTGATAGAAAAATTGAACATTTTAAAACATTTTTTAATATTTAATTTTATTTCTTATAATTGAATAAATGGACAGTCACGTGTTTGAACATTTCAAACAATAAAGTTGTAGAATATATGATTTATAATACATTTTTTAATATTTAATACATTTAAATTTTCTTAATCTAACCATGTAGTTAGCGCAATTCTAACCCTAATTAATAAATATTTATTAATGGAACAAATTTAATAAGTATTTTGAATATCACTATATAGCGTGTTTGTGATGAACCATTAACCATAACATATACAATTGTGTTCTCAGTTCACTTGAATTGCCGCTGCCGTAAGGGTTCAAAACTTTGAACTCTACTGACATGAAGATCATCTCTCCTGCAAACCTGCATTGTGAAACCATTGCGTTGTCGCGGCCCGTAACTTTGCCTGATGAACTTATCGCAGAGGTACTATCCTTACTTAAAGTGAAATCACTTTTGCGATTCAAATGTGTGAACAAGTCTTGGAACTCGCTCATCTCCGATCCATTCTTCGTCAAAATGCACCTCATTAAATCATCACGAAATCCAAATATGATTATTTCCCTAACATACTTTCGGAGGACTTCTGAATTTGGCCTACACAATCCCTTAACGCTACGCAGTTTGCTCGAGAATCCCTCTATCAATCTCTTCTCGAATGATAATAAATACAATTTGTTGGATCTATTTTGTCATATTATTGGTTACTGCAATGGATTGACTTGCTTGGTCGTTCCAAGTTTTGAGACTGAATTCTATCTATGGAATCCATCAACCAGGTGGTTGTCTCAAAAGCTAGTCTCTTTTAACCAGGATCTTAATTCCTTATTCAAATTCTCATTTGGTTATGATAATTTAACTTACAAATATAAGGCCGTGGCATTCCATCCGAATGACGTCAGAGTTTTCACTTTCGGTGATAATGTTTGGAAAAAGATTCAAAGTTTTCCTTCATTTGCTGCAAAACATTCTTACAGTTGGTATGTTGAATAAACTGGATATATTTTGTGTGACTAAAATTTGAGGTTGAGGCAAAAAAGACAAATATTAATTCATAGAAAAATTGAACATTTTGAAAACTAAAGTTGAGAACCTTACTTGTGAAGTTACATTGCATGCCATGGTAACAAGATTAGTCTCTGACTCTTTCGGTGGAAACTGGCCTAGACAGTAAGAACAATAGAACATGAATGAATTGTGTCAAAAGGCATTACTACAATGTTATGTGAAGAGTTGTCTTGACTCTTGAGATCTTCTAGTGGTTATGGTGTCCACGCCTCAGGAAATTTTATCTATTTACTATTGATAAATTACTTTTAATAGAAGAATGTATTGATGAGACACTTGTCATCACATACTACTGACTTAATTGTGCTCACATCAAATTAATTACTTGTAAAAATGAAATTAATTTAGTTGAGAATTAAATTAACTATGTTAAAAATGTAGTTAATTTAAGTAGTTGAATAGAATTAACTATGTTTTTGCACTACTATTAAGTACTACCTCCTCCGTTTTTTATTATAAGTCGTTTTAGACTTTTCACACAGATTAAAAAAATTAATAATTGTTGTATGAAAATGAGAAATTATGAAGGTTTTTACAAAATTATCCTTCATTAATAACATGTGGAAGATAAATTTATATAATTGAAAGGAGAGAGAATAATAAATATTTAAGGATATAGTAGGAAAAATAATATTAATTATTTATTGAAATTGTAAAACAACTTATATTTAAATACAATTTTTTTTTTCAAAACGACTTATAATAAAAAACGGAGGGAGTAATAAAGTATCAAATAGATTGTAATTAATTTATGTAGTTGAAATTGAATTAATTATCAGTTTCAATTGAGTTATCTATGTTTTTGCCCCGGTAGTAAGTAAAAACTACTAAATAGATTGTAGTTAACTTATCTAGTTGAATTGAATTAATTATCGGTTTCAATTGACTCAACTATGCTTTTGCACCAATTACTTATCAATTAATTTATGTTTTTCCAAGCTACAACTTCAATGAAACTCTGATATAGAGGAACTACGTGCCTTGTTCAGTGCTCACGTATATCAAGGTTTTGCAGAAAACTCTGATCGGCATGGTTTCACCGGACCTTGGAACGTTAATCATAACGTTTACGCTACCCGAATCTCCAAAGTAGAGTTTCTGCGTTTGAATGGTAAAAACATTCATGATTGTCTCTACAGATGTGATTAGTTTTTTCTGCTTGACGAAGCCCCGACACAGTCGACGGTGCATTTGACTTCGATTCATCTGGATGAACTTGCTTTATAATGGCACCTAAACTATATGAGGCACAAGTTTGATATTTACCCCTCTTGGACGCAGTATGTCGCCGATTTCACAACACGATTTGGTGACATTTATGAAGATCCATTGTCATCACTACTCCAGGTTAAACATACAGGAAAGGTTCACGACTACATAGATCAATTTGAGCTTTCCTTGACTCAGGTTACTTTACTCCCTAAACATTCCCTTAGTATCTTTTTACCTGATCTTGAACATCAGATGCAAATGCATGTGCGTATGTTCAATCCTACTTCGATTACCCTTGCTCTGTGTTGCATAGGTACGGGTACGTACCTAGTACCTGGTACGGAGTACGGCATTTTCTAAAAAACTAAGGTACGGGTACGTTGGTATAATCTTAAAAAATATATAATTATAATAATAACAATAGATAATTATTTAAATAACAACCAAATATTAAAATTAAAAAATAATTTGCTTTAAAAAGTTAATATCTACACAATAACATAAATAAATCAATTAAAAAGTATCAATAGATAATAAAATCGTAGTTGAATATTAATATATTTTTCTCCAATATCATTAAAAAGAGCGACTTCTAGTTCATGATTATCGAGAGAAAGACTAGCAACTTCAAGAATACCAACTCCATCAGCTATATCCCACTCATCTCCACCAATATCTCACAATTTTGTTGCTTCTTAATTATAAACCTTACTATTTCTCAAGGGATTCATAAATTACCCACCATTCCTTTGGTTTCAAGTTCCACCTATATAAAAAAATTAAAAAAAGTTCGGTACATGGTACCAAATGTGTACCGGTTCGTGTACCAACTTTAAAAAAAATAAAAAAATAAGGTACGACTTCGGTGCGTACCGTACGTGTGCCGTACGCGTACCGGTACCCGGTACGTACCCGATACCGGTACTTTACCTAAAATGGAGTACCCATGCTTCCTAGCCCTTGCTGCTAAGCTAGCCAAGCTCCATGAGGCTTTTCAACTTTGCTCTCTACGTCCCCTTTCAAGATTTTCAACTTTCCCCAAATACCAAGGTCTATTACCCCAACATATCTTGTGGGAACGGTTACATAAAGGATAATATGAATTTGATTGTTATATCCATATTTGTTCTGAAGAGATGTGAAAAGTTTGTGTGTGTAGATTTTGATTGATGACACTATTATTCTAATTAAGATTTTCTTATTCTCAAGGAGAGATTGCAAACCTCACTCTAATGAAATTGAAAAATCTTAATATGTTTAAATTCAGAGGGAGTTTGCAAACCTAACTCTGATTTTTAAACTACTGTGTTTCACTTTCAGTTTGATTAAACCATACACTTTTATCATGAAAATTTTCTGGACTATCGAAAGTTTCTAAGTCTTACTCTCAGGAGGAGCTTCAAAACCTAACTCTGAAGTAGTCATGAAAATTTTCAATAATATTCTCAGGGGGAGCTTGCAAACCTCACTTTGTTGAAGTTGAAAATTTTAATAAGTTGTAACCTTAGGAGGAACTTACAAACCTAACTCTGACACTTTTAATTATTGTGTGTTTATCAAAGAAATTTGTTCAACAAAATACATGATATTGTCATCATAAAAAAAAAAAGAGATTGTTGAAACAAAATTGATTCGTCAACTAATCCTTGAAGTTTTGATGATAATAAGTACACTAGTATGGAGAATAATTTTGTACTCTAACGGTTTATTTAAGTGTGCAAATTTTATTCATAGACTCTGGACTCTGAGCTTGCAAGTTGTAGACTATGTACAAGTGAAGTTCTGGGCTCTGTACAAGCAACTATAAACTATGGGTAATCGAACGCATTCTGAACCGTTGAAGAATGCAAAAAGTGTTTACTACTAACTATATGCTTCTACAAATATCAAGTCAACAATGGAAAGAACATTATCTAGATTGACTATTATAACTCAAGAATCTAAAGACTCGACGTTTCTCAAAGCACCTAAGACTTACTTTGATCAAGCTTCATCATATTCTATCAGAAGCCTCTGACTCAAGTAGTTAGATATGAAGAAAGATAATAACTATGGACTCTGATCAAGCTTCACCATACTCTATCAAAAGCCTCTGACTCAAGAAGATTACTATGATGGGAGATTGTGTGAAAAATATTAAAATAGTATAAATCAACATCATTTCCACTACCATGCGAGATTGAACAAAGGACTGTATGTCAGTACCAACTTTTTAAATACGTCTCATTCTCACCTTCCACTATGCTGCTACCACCACTACACTACTACACTACTCAACATCTTCATGCAAGTTATGGATTATGAGATTCCAACTTCACCCTCCCAAAAAAAACTATTTTGACCTATATAAAGGAGTGTTTTGAAGCCATGGAAAAGAACGACTGATAGAATAAATACATACTCATATTAAAAAAGAAACGAGTCGAAACAAGAGAGAAACACTAAGTCGAGAATCAACACAAAGAAGAAAGTTGTTATTATTTTGAAAGCTTCATAACTTTTATTTTTTGTAAATCTCGTTGTATTGAAATTGTGTGTATCATCTTTTTAAGAAACACTTTATAAACACAAAACTTTGTAACTTAACCAGGTTGGTTAAGTTTTCTTGATGGACTATAGGTTTAGTCAAGATCCTTGAGAAGTCTTTGACTAGTGTGTCATTGAGGTTGTAATCAAAGGTTATTTGATTAATGAATTAAGTCCTTGTTGATAAGGAGAAATCACCTGGGTAGGGTGGACCAGAGGTAGCCTAGTTAATGGTGAACTAGGATAAAATCCCGTGTTCTCTATCTTTGTTGTTATTGTGCTGTTTGTTCTTAGGTGTTCGAAAAAGCATTAAAATCTTGAAACCCAATTCAAACTCCTCATTTCTTGTGTTTATGTGAACCTTCACGAAGCACACCACATAACTGAATTTTTTGGTCATAGACCTCAACAACTTCTCAATAATGGTGGTTTGCTCCATCTTTTCACCTTGAGCAGTCATCTTTTTTACAATAGCCAAAGTTATTGCAAATATATTTATCAACTATTTCATTATCCTTCATGCAAAGAACTTCAAATTGTTAGACGCTTGGCATATGTATCTAGAGGGGGGTGAATAGATATTTCAGAATTTATTCGAATTTTTCTTAAAAAATATGGCGAAAGCGTTTAGGGATCGACTCGCGTCTATTCCGAACCGCTACGGGAAGGATCAGATATGTTTTTAAACCACAAACTGATTATGATGTGAAGATGGAAATACTATTATAGAATCAACAAGTTATGCTACGATAAATCGTTTAAGTGTTAACTTGGATAAGCTTGTTTCCAATGACTTTGATTAACGAAAGAAGCAATATATCAAACACGTGGTGTATAATACTCAAATTGAGTTGTGGATCAATGTGTGTTGAATTGTGATGTGTTTGCAAAATTTTATCACACAAGTTTAACACTTTGATTCGTTAATCAATTTGCGATTATAACCAGAAATAGGAACAACATAATCGAAAAGATAAAAGCGATAAAGAACACAATATTTATTCAGGCAGTTCGTCGATCGTCCTCGCTACGACTACATCTGCCCCCAATTCCAAACGGGAATTGGGATGTCTTTCATTTTGATTGAAAAGAGTTTATACAAGAAGATAACAAAGCAATAACGATAAACCGAATATGTTGATTCTTTGTATCTTCTTCCCCTTGATCTTGAGCCAGATCAAGTATCTTCCAAGAGCTTGTCGTTGATTCCCTTTCTGCAGTGTTGTGAATTGATCGAACCTTTGTTCTTAAACTTCTACACTCAGTTGAATCGTTGATTAAGCCTCTTGACAAAAACCCCCAAAATTCACCAATCTTGGAGGACAAAATCCGCATATTTTATTCACCAATAACCCCACAAATCTTCACCCACTAGGAACCTTCAATTCCTTTCCATGGATGTTATCAATCTTGATCACAAACCCTCACCACAAGAATTGTTATGTGTAGTTGTGTTGGAGTTGAGAAGAAGATAGAAGATGAGAAGACTTTGTGTATATTTCAGTTGTTGGTGTTAACTTCAATAATTAGCTGAAAATGATATATATAGGTGCTAGCAGAGTTGGCTGAAGGCAGACACATAATTTGGTAAATTTTGGGGTGATAGGTTGACCTACTCCATTGCTTGGGTCGACCTAAATGGAACAGATTCAACAGATTGATAATTGTCTTCAGTTGAGTCGACCTGATGGGACTCTGGGTCGACCTAAAATCAGCTGACTTTGGTTCTTATGATTTTTCATCATTTTAGGTCGACCTAGGCAGTTGGTTGAGTCGACCTAAATGAAGCAGAAGTGAAACCTTTTTGCTTCCTTTAGTTTGCGTCGACCTAGGGACAAAATGGGTCGGCCTAACTGGACCAATTTCTTCCACAAGATGGATGTAGTATTCTAGGTCGACCTAGGCTTGTGTTGAGTCGACCTAAGATGTCCAAAAGTGCCAAAATCTTGCTTTTCCTTATATCATTCACTTGTAGCTTGATATTTGTTCAATGAAGATGTTTGCCATGAATCAAAAACTATTGATTAGTATATGCTTGCACTTACACAAACACTCGACGCAAAGCCTGCAAGCTCTCTTCACTTTCGTGGGCCCTTTATACTTCCTGCGCATGGACTCACAGATATCTTTTGTTGTGTCGCAATTTAGAATTATTTCAAGAATTTTTCGATTAATTGCTTGAAAAAGATATTTCTTGGCCTTTAGATCTTTGAGTTTGCTCTCTTCTACGAGTTTTCTTTGTTTTGGTGTTGCATCTAGTGGTGCAACCATAACACCATTCTCTACCAATTTCCAATACTATTTGGATATAAGAAGATTCTCCACAAGCATGACCCAATAATCATAGAATCCATCGAATTTGGGAATTGGTGGTGTCAAGAACTTTGATGAATCAACCATGGAAATGATTCAGATGAGGGACTAATACAAGAGGATAATGAAGATAACGAGAATAACAAATTTCCCTCACCACAATATCAAAACTGCGTTTCTTTAGTAAAAGAGGCACACTTGAATTATCAACCAGTACTCTAGATACCACTTGTTAGAATGTGAAAGAAAGTTGTTATTGACTCACGCAACTCAACATTATATTACATGAATGATCAATTGTTTATATAGCAAGCAATCACACTCATAGCCGACAACCTCTTAACTAACTCTTAGTTGGTTATTCTATTGACCCATTATATTCTAACAAACTACACATCAACATCTCTACTTTAATTCATCTATTAATATTAAATTTCATAATATCAAATTTTCTTATTTTTATCATTTTTTGTATTTTTCCTTCTTATTTTACCACTACCTTATTTTATTTTCTTCATTCTCTTCATAATAACTATCTTCACGACCACTAATTCCTTTTATTTCAAACATATTCTTTTTTTATTTTTTAAATTATTAATCTTTTCAATATATTTTTTCCATTCCTGATCAAATAATTAAAATATTCATACATTTCTGTCAATACATTTTTCATGGTCATTGAAGTGTTTTCTTAATTATTTGAAAATCTTAAAAATATTGATTTTTTATTAATAATAACGAAAACAACAATATTACATAATAACAATTAATATCACACTAAATAAATAAAAAAATTATTTAGATTTCAAAATAATGAAGGTTATATATATATAGGCTTAAGATGGAAAAACTTTATTCATTCAAGTGCTAATGATTAATGATTATTCACATTCGAGTGGAATTTAAAACTTATATTTTTAGGGTTGCAGGAGTTCGCGCTTGAGACATAATAATGATAGTAGGAAGGAGGATTGGAGTAGTCTTTGGAAAGTAAAAGCCCCAGCTAGAACCAAGCATCTATTGTGGAGAACTTGTAAGAGTTGCTTACCAATGCGTACCAGACTCCTTCAACATCAGGTACCTTGTCCGTCAGTTTGTCAGCTTTGTGGGAAGAATAATGAAGATGATTAGCACACGTTTTTTGATTGTGACTCGACCACTCAATGTTGGAGGGCAGCAGGGTTGTCGGATATTATAGAACCCCGGTTACATACTTTTAGTGATATAAAGTCCCTAATTCTTGATATTTGTAGCTCGGATGATAAGAAGGTAGCGGGTAGATTTGCAGTTATGATGGATGGAATTTGGAAGAATATGAATGATCTTATATGAAAAAATGAGAGGGAGAAAGCAACCAAATTGGGTAGAATTGCTTTTCAAAATTGGCAGAGTTGGTATACGGCACAAAGAAATCAGGAGAGCGAAAATATCCATCATAATGGCCTAAGTTGGAATCCGCCTATGGAAGGATGGTTAAAGTGCAACGTGGATGCGGAATTTAATAACCATTGGGGAACTACTAATAGAGGTTGGTGTGTTCGTGATAAAAGTAGAAATTTCATTATTCCAGGTTTAGCTTGGGATTATGGTACCCTCTCCATTCTTGAAGCATAAGCTTCAGCCCTTAAAGAAGCTATTGAAGGAGTTATAGCCATGCACCTTGACAATGTTATTTTCGAAAGCGACTTTCAACAAGTTGTTCAAGCCATCCACTCCAATCACAAGGGTGACTCTGAGTTTAGTTTGATTATTATGTCTATTAAAAGTTTATTACATGTTTTTTCCAACTTCAAGGTGAAGATTATTAGACGTCAAGCGAATTCGATTGTCCATTTTCTTGTGAAGGCAACCAATTCTTGGTCTAGACGTAGTATTATCCATTTGATTCCTCTTTGTATTGAACATCTTGTATTGAATGAAATTCGTTGAGTTTGTTTTGGTAAAAAAAAAAAAAATCTTTTATATAGAATTACCACCACAATCGCATGTTTAATTCTAATATATTATAATATTTTTATAATTATATTTTAAACTATTTATTTAAATAATATAATTAACACATATAATCTTATAATAAAATTGACCAACGGCTAGTTTAAAATAATTTGTACTTTTGGGTCGAACACTTTTTGCACACAATGACAAATCATCCTTATGCATCTTGGAACTTCATCTGGAAGACACAAAGGTTTATAACAATCTTCATCATCTTCGCATAAATCAAGTCCTGTAATGTTAAATAAGATAAAAATAAATACTAGTAATATTGAACGAAACTTGTCAATAAGATAAAAAATTATATTTTTCTGAGAAAATCAACTTACCATCGATCATAATGATACATACAAAAAGAAAAGTAATTAACATAAACAAACTTTAAAACTTGAGCCATATTTTTCCATGTAAAAAAAAACTATATAATTAATTTATAGTGTGAAAACGTCTTCTTTAAAAAGAATAAAAGAATTACTTTTAAATGACTGATATATTTATGTGTTGTATATGTCTTTTCATCTCATCAAAAGAGATATCATAGGATTGAATGATTACAACATTAAATCTAGAAATAATGCTTTAAAGAGACGTAAGCATTTATTTATTTATCAACTAAAAATTTCCCTGTATCATAATAAGCATACCAAATTTGAAAGTTACACGTGTAAAATAAACAACTTTTTCTTACAAAAGAAAAGAAAACGGATTAGTTACTAAATAGTATATGACTTTGAGTTTTGAGATAGGATAAATTGCATTTTCTTCAAATTTGGACTTGTTATATTCATAACAATCTACAAGTATAATTGAGTTCACTTTATATATTTTCATTGCTTTATTTTTATTTTGCAGATAGTTTGTTGAAACAGATGTTTCCACAGTTGCAATTGGTACAATTTTGTCCCAAGACGAATATCTTTCGTCATTCTGGGCATGCAAGCCTCATCCGTATATGTTTGGAGTTGTACGCGATAATAGAGGCTATAAAAAATAGCGTCAATATCTTATTGGGAAACATTTCTACAATTTTACAAATCGGAAAAATTTGAAAAACTTATTAGTCCAAACAGTTCAAACACCATAGCAACATAAATGGACAACCAGGCTAAAAGATTTTAGTTTCAAGATATTTTCCAAACCTAGAAAAACAAATCAAGTTGCATATGCTTTAAGTCACAAACACACAGAAGAGAATGCCATGATGCTTGCAATCTCGTCTCCAATCCCAAACTTTCTCACACGCCTCAAACAATTCTACATCAACACTAAAGATGGACAAGATCTAGTTACAAGAAGTCAAAGTGATCCAAAAATGCAGTTGGTTTATAATTTCAAAAATGAATTGTTGTATTTTAAGGAGCGGATTTTCTAACCAGATACTATGGATTTTTGAACAATCATTCTCTATGAGTATCATAACACCCCAGCTTCATGTCACACAAGCCTAAAACTCACCATGTACCGCATATCATCTACTTTCCTCTGGTCTGACCTATACAAGGACGTCAAGAAATTTGTTCAAGGATGTCTCACAGGCCAACAGAACAAGTACCTGCCAACAAAAAAAACAAGGGTTATTACAACCTTTGGAAATACCTGCACGAGTTTGGGAAGACTTATCTATGGACTTTATTACTCACCTTCCAAAATCTTTTGGCCACACTGTTATATGGGTGATATGTGATAGACTGTCCAAGTTTGTGTATTTTGTTGCTTTACCAACTAAGTTTGCAACTTCAGACTTAGCCAAACGTTTTTCAGTTGAGATTTGTCGGCTGGACGGGGTACCAAGATCCATCGTCTCAGACAGAGGCCCAATCTTCTTAAATTCTTTCTAGAAAGGAACTCTTTTGTGTGCAAGGCACGACCTGTTGGCTGAAGATTTCGTTTAGAAAGAATATTATTTGAAGAGTTAGAATTCGAAAGAAGATGGTTACTGATGACCATTTCTGAGATTAAAAATGGCTACTGATGGCCATGTTTCGAGAATGATTGTTTGAGTTGGAACGAAGATAGTTAGAATTGGAGCTAATTCGAAGAGGGTTATCTTTGAGACTTACGAAATACGTAAGATACTGAGGCTTAACGTGTTTTTCGTGGCATTCTCGGTTCTGATCACGTTGCCACGCGACGAAAGAGGATTCAGGCGGGAATATTTGAATTTCGAAGTAGTCTGTGTAACCGCACAAGGACAGATGGCATCCCAGGGATTCTTGTGAGCAACGTGGCATCAGATTAGTGTAGGACCGTTAGGGTCGAAATTAGTATAAATAAGGGTCTTAATGTTAGGATCCCGTGTGTTCATTTTGTACAAATCACTCACAAATCACTCAAGTATCAAGTGTTTAGAGAACGAGTTCGCTGAGAAATGTACGTATGACACCGACACCATTTTAAATACATTTGTATCTTTCTTTATTCAAGTATCTTTTCAATTCCTTTTATTTTCTTTGTTTAACTTTCATTTCGAAGCACTTTACATTTCTGCATTTTACATTCTTGCACGTTATATTTCTGCACTTTACATTCCTGCAATTTACATGCTTTTGTTTACGTTTCTTTTGTCGAAAGACATATTAACATATGTAACAAGTGTTGTTTTTAAGTGAATATTCATTCGATCACATCACAAACAAGTTTTCTCGAAGTCAGAACAAACAAACATGAATCAAATCATATCGAGAGGCAATTGTTTGACTATGTCCTAGGATCAATCTAGTCGATCCTACGAGTAACCAAAGTATATTTTATAGTTTGGAGGACTAGCGGTTGTTTACCGGAAATCACCGTAAACAAATTGGCACGCCCAGTGGGACAGTGTCAAACAGATTGTTATTAATTGATTGTTTTGTTTTGTCTAGAAAATATCAAGACCTTGTATGAACCTTTAACCACAATACACTGGTTTCTCTGCCCAAATACCTCCTTTAACCACAAGTAGTCAAGCGGCATTTCGACAGGAAATGGATGCAAGTAACCATGATATGTTAGGGGTCCTTGCTAAAGAATTGGGGTCGATTTTTAATCCATTAGTAACAAATATTGCCAGGACTAACCAAGACAATGTGGAAACATATCAAAAAATATCGACACAAATAGGACGAATGGCGGATTTCTTAGGAGTCCCACAAAATAGGTGAAGAAACAACCAATCAACCTATCAAGAAGGGGACCCAATTCTAGAACAAGTTCGAACCGCAGTACCGCCACCTAGGCCAACACCAGTCGAACGAGACCAAGTGGTAGATTTAGAAACTCAAAATTAACCCACCAACGCTGGTCGACAAGCAGTTCCCCAGCAACAGCCTAGAGTAGTTGTAGTGGGAAGAGACGAACATCCTGACGAAGTTGTGCATAGGGTTAGGAGAGATAATTTGGCAACCGAAAACAATCTTACTGCCATGATAGAAAGAATAATGGCTAATAATGGCCTTAATACTGGACTTCGACGTCCAAACTATACATCCCCCATACCCGAATACATTATGCAAACAGAATTACCAAGAGGTACCAAGGTACCCAAATTTACGAAGTTTTCAGGGGACACCAGTGAATCAACGGTGGAACACATAGCCAGATATTTGACGAAAGCATGAGATCTAGCAGGGAACGAGGATTTAAGAATTAAATACTTCCCCAATTCGCTAACAAAAACTGCTTTTGTTTGGTTCACCACATTACCCCTAAATTCCATAAACGCATGGGCACACTTGGAGAGATTATTCCACGAACAATTCTATATGGGTCAAACCAAGATAAGTCTGAAAGAATTGGCTAGCATCAAGAGGAAGTTCACAGAGCCTATAGATGATTACTTAAACAGGTTCCGTTTGATGAAATCAAGATGCTTCACGGTTGTCCTGAAACACGAATTAGTCGAAATGGCTGCAGGCGGTCTAGATTATTCAATCAGAAAGAAACTAGATACCCAATACCTAAGGGATATGGCCCAATTGGCAGACAGGGTTCGACAAGTCGAACGACTAAAAGCAGAAAAGGCCAGAGCAAATAAAAGTTACAAGAAGGAGATGGTAGCATATGACGTTGACGGAGAATCTTTCGAAGATTCATACAGCGTGGAAGAGGTCGAAATAGATCTAGCTGAATTAAAAGAAGCACCGCCTTATTCTTGCAAATTGCTCACCCCTTATAATGGAAAAAATCCAGTAGAGAACGATAAAAATGATAGATTTCCTAAGAAAACTTATACATTTGATGTCACTAAATGTGACGAAATATTTGATTTGTTAGTAAAAGATGGTCAGATGATAGTGCCTCCCAATTCCAAAATTCCTCCGTTAGAACAACGGAAGAAGCGAGGCTTTTGCAAATATCATGGTTTTTTAGGCCATAAAACCTCACAATGTTTTCTTTTCAGGGATCTAATTCAGAATGCTATCAAGAATGGACGTCTGAAATTCGCTGACAAAACCAAGAGTCATATGAAGGTTGACACAGACCATTTGAATGTTGCTGCCACTAACCTGTGTGAACCACTTGACGTCAACATGGTGGAAGTGTCTAAAGTAGATGTTACTGAATCGGAGATAATTTCAATTAGAAAGCAGGCTACTGAAAGCCTAAATGACAATGCAGTCTTCAACACTGATGTTGAAGAATCCTTCGATGCAGAGATGATTGAAGATCTGAAAGGAAAAACCAATGAGGCCACTGAAGACCTCAGGGAAAAACTTCAGCAGATACAGATTTCTGAAGCTCCTCCGGCAGTTGTTAACATGGTCAATGTTAGGCGGCCTTTGTCTGAAATAGAAGAACTAGAAAAATGGCTGATAAGGGAGAAGGGAAACATTGAAATCCCACCAAGAGGGGAAAGCTTGAAAGATTATCTCTGTAATTTCCATGAGAAGAATGGCGGAAAAATGTTGATGTGCCCAAGGTGTTCAATCATGCTGAATCGAAGGGTTCAGGCTAATTTCGAAAGGGCCCTACGAGAAAGATTCGAACAACCCTGGAGAGGAGGAAACCTATTGCTAAAGGTGTACCCAAGGATGGAAGAAAGCTTAGTGGGTTTCTTGGTCAAATGTCACAAAGAAAACACTGAGGTTGCATTGTGCCCCAGATGTGGAGCAGTATATGACGAATTGCTGGCACGATCATTCGAAAGGGTATATTTCTATATGGGTCGAGAAACTCAGGGGATTCGTCCCAACCTGTATGGGTTCGATAACTATACCCCATCGAACAGGCCTAACAGCCCGCATCCTAGAGCTCGAAGGGTCACAGTCAAAGTCCCTGCAGACATACCCAGGGATAGATGGATGCAAGCTGGTGCGAGAACCAACAAATGGCGAAGTTGGGACCAAGGGGGAAGAACTGCAATGGCATATAGGAAGCAATTCCAAACCTCAAATCGAGAGATGTACAGGTTGGAGAATTACAAAGGCAAAAATCCCATGTCCACATCCTACTGGAGAAGGCACCAGAGGATGAAGAAGGCCCAAAGGGATTACAAACCAAGGGAGATTGGAGAGTCTAGTAGTAACAAAATCCCAACGCAAGGGGTAAGGACAAGTAAACCTCCAGTGGAACGCAATTTGTTCGATTCTGAAAATGAGAAAGAAGAAGAAAAGATGCATTCCAGCCCTTGGAAAGAAGACGATAGAATGACAAATGACTTTGACTCAGACAGAGTGTCATCTATAAACTTTAATTGCAATGTTGTGTCAGTACTCCCTCATGAGTTTAACCAAGAAATAGAAGCGGAAGATTGTGAGGAAGCTGATGCAGAAGAGATGGCAAGACACAGACCTGTATGTTATTATGTGTTAAACAACGGGGCCATCGAAGAGCAGAATGCCTTCTTCGAGAGACCTGATGAAGGTATGAGAAACCATCTAAAACCACTCTACATAAGGTCTAAGATTGAAAATGTTGGCATTAACAAAGTCCTAGTAGATGGGGGGGCAGCAGTGAATCTAATGCCCCAGTACATGTTGAAAAGAATTGGTATGTTCGATACTGATATAAGGCCGGATAATATGGTCTTGTCTAACTACGAAGGCAAAATAGGGCAAACTTTAGGAGTCATTCAAGTGAACTTAAACGTGGGTTCGGTCACAAGGCCAACGATGTTCATGGTGATACCGGCGAAGGCAAATTACAATCTTTTGCTAGGAAGAGAATGGATCCACGGAGTTGCTGCAGTGCCTTCGACAATGCATCAGAGACTAACCATCTGGAGGGAAGATGGTATAGTGGAAAACATTGAAGGGGATCAAAGCTACTACATGGTTGAAGTTAACCAAGTCAATAAAACCAGTTTCGACAGGAACTTGGCTAACATAGGGCCTTGCCATGCTGCAGAAGATATATACACCCCAAATAAGAATGCTTTATACTATTTGTCTTTACACCCAAATGGATTCCAATGGAATAGAGAAATAATGGACGGTCCAGAAGATACCGCACCAATAGAGCATTTTCCAACAATACGGACGACAGGCTGGGACGACGACGTTGATGATGTCTGAATCATCCTTCTTCGAAAAGATTTCGGCTTACATAGCCGAGAACAAAAGAAAAACGGCTCTCGAAGCCGAATTATCAAACATGATTGTTGATGCAATTCCAAGAAAGGAAGAAACGACAGATTCTGGGACATATTCGATCCCTCAATTCCTTGAAGACACAGTTCAAGCCAAAAAGATCTCAGGTGAAGAGTTGAGTCAAAGGCTGGATGCAATCTACGACGAAGAACCCTTGGGATTCGAGAAAGACCCAATGGGGGCAAATATAAAAATGTTAGCCCAAGATCCACTCGAAGAAGTAAATCTTGGAGACGGAGATCAAAAGAGGGTAACATATGTCAGTGCGAAATTAGAGCCAACGTTGAAATCAAGAGTCATTAAGTTATTAAAAGAAAACAAAGATTGCTTTGCATGGGATTACGATGAGATGCCTGGTTTAGGGCGAGATTTGGTCGAATTAAAGCTGCCCATAAAAGAAGGAAAAAAGCCCATCAAGCAGACTCCTAGGAGGTTCGCACCAGAAATTCATTCAAAGATCAAAGTGAAGGATAGAAAAACACTTAGAAAGGGGGGGGGGTTTGAATAAGTGTAGTTTCAAAAACTCGTAAGATAAAAATAATTTGCACAAGTATTTTTATCCTGGTTCGTTGTTAACTAAACTACTCCAGTCCACCCTGTACAAGGTGATTTACCTCAACTGAGGATTTAATCCACTAATCACACGAGATTACAATGGTTTTCCACTTAGACAACTTCTAAGTCTTCTAGAGTCTTCTGATCACAACTTGATCACTCTAGGAACAACTGCTTAGAGACCTTCTAAGACTTCTCTAGAGTATACTGATCACAACCCGATCACTCTAGGAACAACTGCTTAGAGACCTTCAAGACTTCTCTAGAGTATACTGATCACAACCCGATCACTCTAGTCCTTTACAATTTAATGTAAACAAATTCTAAGAGTATTACAATTGCTTCTTAAAAGCGATAATCACAAACTGTGATATTTCTCTTACAGATTTAAGCTTAGACTCACTAAAGTATTACAACAGTAATGTAGTGAGGTTGAAGATGAAGTTTCTGAGCTTTGAGTTGAACAGCGTTTCAGCAAGTTAATATTCACAGAAAAATGTTAAGAATTGGTAACCTTGCTTCTCATCAGAACTTCATTTATATAGGCGTTTGAGAAGATGACCGTTGGGAGCATTTAATGCTTTGCATATTCCGTACAGCATTGCATTTAATGTTTCACTGTTTTGTCAACTACCTCGAGCCTTGCTTTTGCTGTGACTACTGACATTGCCTTTAATAGCTTCTAACGTTCCTTTTGTCAGTCAGCGTAGCCTGCCATCTAGTACTTGATTCTGATTTGTTCTTTGTAAATACTACGTTGAATATCATCAGAGTACAAACAGCTTGGTGCAGAGCATCTTCTGATCTTTTGATCTTGATATGCTTCTGAGCGTGATTCCATGACTTCAGTGCTTCTGCTTCTGAACTCAAGTTCTTCTGATGCTTCTAATAGACCATGTTCTGATTCTGCTTGACCATCTTCTGATGTCTTGCCAGACCATGTGCTGAAGTTGCATACTGAACCTTCTGAGTCAAAGCTTCTTAGCGCTGATTTGTGCATACTCTTTATATATTTCCTGAAAAGGAAATTGCATAGGATTAGAGTACCACATTATCTTGAGCAAAATTCATATACATTGTTATCATCAAAACTAAAGTCATTGATCAGAACAATTCTTGTTCTAACAATCTCCCCCTTTTTGATGATGACAAAAACATATATAAATGATATGAATTTGCAATCAGAATAACAGACGGCTAAAGACAATTACACAGCTAAATCATAAGCATGTGAATATGTCTCCCCCTGAGATTAACAATCTCCTCCTGAGATGAATAATCTCCCCCTGAAATTAATACTAGAAGAATTTTATAAATAAAAGACTTCCCTGAGTATTTCAGTAGAGACGTTCACATATGCTTGAACTTCAGAACATTCACTGCTTCTGATTTCTGCTTCCATAGGACAGCTTCAGAACATTGAATTTCTTTAGATCCTCAGAACATTCACAGCTTCTGATTCCTGCTTCCATCGGACAGCTTCAGAACTTGAATTTCTTTGATCCTCAGAACATTCACAGCTTCTGATTTCTGCTTCCAGCGGATAGCTTCAGAGCTTGAATTTCTTCTTACATCACTTCAAGCTAGATTGTATCAGAACATTGTTGAATGTACCAGAGCATCATCAGAGCATCTCTACATCCTGAAATGTTACAGAACAAAACTAAACGACAAAAGTCAGCATGAATGAATCAGAACATAAAATATGTTTCAGAACACATAATATGTATCAGAGCCATG
This sequence comes from Vicia villosa, assembly GCF_029867415.1. Taxonomy (NCBI): domain Eukaryota; kingdom Viridiplantae; phylum Streptophyta; class Magnoliopsida; order Fabales; family Fabaceae; genus Vicia; species Vicia villosa. The sequence continues at coordinate 34,403,805 of NC_081183.1, read as the reverse complement.
TAAGCCATATAGAATGTATCAGAACATATTCTATCATCAGAATATCTGAACATTCTTCCTTCTTGCTTCTGATTCTGAAGCTTCATAGCACTCAGCTTGCTTCAAGAATCCAAGAACTTGATTCATCTTATTGCTTATTGATCTTGAATCTTCAATTCCTGCAACAACACAACTTAGAAACATATGAAGCTTGCAGCTTCTGTTAGTAATGTGGGGGCTTTCTTTCCGGCAACTGCTAATATAAATCAAATCATTTATCACTATTTCTCCCCCTTTTTGTCATAACATCAAAAAGAATGTAAAAGATTCAGATGTAAGCATTCGACAAATGGAAAGAAAAAACAAATAATCATTGATAAAACAAGCAGAAGTACAAGAGTTATGCAGAATAAGATTTTCATTGATTAACCAAACAGAGTTACAGAAGATGTATGCTGATACACAAGTGCAACAAGCAAAGAAAAACTACAAGGACACAAAGACTACAACCCTAGCCTAGTCCTAATCTAAGCCAGTATATCATGAATCCCAGCGTTGTTCTTGCTCTAGCTTGGTCATCAAATCTTGAAACTCTGCATGCCTGAGCAGCTCCCAGAGAAAGAAGTAAATGAATACAAAGGAGGAACTGAGAACAGTTCACCAGGAGAGAGCGTATTCTCAGATGGGCTTTCCCTTAACATAGAAGTTAAGTCCTTATGGAACCTAACTTCATCCAATATCTCAAGAAAGTCTTCTTCCTTTGGACAAATGTTGATAACATCATCAAAGAAGAGATCTGACTTGAGAAAAACTTGGAATGCCATCCCGAGATATGTTTCTCATCCTGTAACCGATTAACCCTTCCATCCGTTCTATTCAAATAGATCAGCCACTTTTGAGACTTAGTTTCTTCAACTGGTTTAAAGTTTTGATGAAGGGAACTAGGCGAAGGATTCATGATGAACGCTAGATCGATGAAGAATGAACTAGGGTTTATGCAAAAGATATTCATAGAAAAGTGAGAAAAAGAGAGAGAGCGCAAATATTGATTGAAGAATGCAAAGAAATGGAGAAATAAATAGAGGAAATGTGGGAAAGGAAACGTTCTAGGGAAGGGAAATGTTTGACGGATATAAAAACGAAAAAGAAAATAAAATAAATGATGAATGGCATTTAATGTTACGTGACAAGAGGAGAGAGAGATTATGACAAATGAAGTGATAGAACAGTTACCTAGGAAAGGCGCCTCCTCAACTGCACGCATGTTTGTCCAAATAGGGTAGACACGTGTTACTATCTGGAAAGCTAGATATAACTGTTTTACTTTAAAAGATATTCTGAATCAACTTAGACAATGAAACGTTAGTAATAAATGAGTCACTACTTCTAATTGATTTAAAAACAGAACCTCTTATAAAAGATTAATCCATTCTCATTTCAGAAGATAGCCATACATAAGATTTTCTCATCTTCTCATTCTGGGCAAAGATCCATACTGATATTCTTCAGAATGAATTTAAACCTATCTTCAGCAAGGGGTTTTGTAAAGATATCAGCCCATTGATGGTCTGTATCCACAAAGTTTAAAGATATAACACCCTTCTGAACATAGTCCCTTATGAAATGATGTTTAATCTCAATATGTTTAGCTTTTGAATGTAAGATAGGATTCTTAGATAAACATATAGCAGAAGTATTATCACAGAAAATAGGAATGTTACTCTCATATATCTGATAATCTTCCAGCTGACTTCTCATCCAGAGCATTTGTGTGCTACAACCAGCAGCAGCAACATATTCTGCTTCTGTTGTTGAGAGAGCAATAGTAGCTTGCTTCTTGCTGTACCATGAGATCAGATGACTTCCAAGAAATTGACAACTTCCAGAAGTGCTCTTCCTTTCAATTCTGTCCCCAGCATAGTCAGCATCACAGAATCCTACTAAGTTGTATTCTTTGGATCTTCTGTAAACTAAACCAACATTAGTAGTACCTTTTAGATACCTCAGAATTCTCTTAACCGCAATTAAATGAGATTCTCTCGGATCTGATTGGAATCTAGCACATAAACAAACACTGAAGAGAATGTCAGGTCTAGAAGCAGTTAAATATAGAAGAGATCCAATCATACCTCTGTACAACTTCTGATCTACCTTCTTACTTACCTCATCCTTACCTAGGACACATGTTGGATGCATAGGAGTTTTGGCTTCTTTGCTTTCAGAAAGATTAAACTTCTTCAGAAGTTCTTTCACATACTTCGTTTGATGAACATAGGTTCCATCAGAAGTTTGGTTGATTTGAATCCCAAGGAAATACTTGAGTTCTCCCATCATGCTCATTTCAAATTCAGCCTGCATAGACTCAGCAAACTCCTTTCCAAGTGTAGCATTAGATGTTCCAAAGATAATATCATCAACATATATTTGACAAATTAAAATATCCTTTTTAAATGTTTTACAGAAGAGAGTAGTGTCCACTTTTCCTCTAGTGAAACCATTTTCCAGAAGGAAAGAACTCAAACGATCATACCAAGCTCTAGGAGCTTGTTTCAATCCGTATAATGATTTCTTTAATTTGAAAACATGATTTGGAGACATGGAGTCTTCAAAACCAGGAGGTTGATGGACATAAACTTCTTCATCTATGTAACCATTTAAGAAGGCACTCTTAACATCCATCTGATAAAGAGTGATGTTGTGTTGAGTGGCAAAAGAAATTAATAGACGAATAGATTCTAACCTGGCCACTGGTGCAAAGGTTTCTGTATAGTCAATCCGTTCTTGCTGACTATAACCCTGAGCCACCAGTCTGGCTTTGTTTCTTACCACTTCACCTTTCTCACTCAGCTTGTTTCTGAAAACCCATTTTGTTCCTATAATATTGAATCCTTTAGGTCTTGGAACAAGATCCCAAACATCATTCCTTGAAAACTGATTTAACTCTTCTTGCATGGCAATTATCCAGTCTGTATCTTCTAGAGCTTGATCAACAGAAGTTGGCTCGATCAGAGAAACCAGACCTAATTGACATTCAGCATTGTTCTTGAGGAATGCTCTTGTTCTGATAGGATCATCTTTCTTTCCAATAATGACATCTTCTGAGTGAGCAGATGTGAGTCTAGATGATCTTCTGATAGTTGGTTCTTCAGAAATTCTCAGATTTTCCAAGGATGCAGCAATTTGATCTTCTGATTCTTTGCTGCTTTGGTTTTCAGCTTCTGAAACTTTTCTTCTTGGTTCTTCAACTTCTGAGATATCAATATCAATATCTGCAAAATTTTCAAACTGCTTTGGCTTTTCAAGACCAAGCTTATCATCAAACCTGATATTAATTGATTCTTCTACAATCAATGTTTCAGTATTGTATACTCTGTAGCCTTTAGAGCGTTCAGAATATCCAAGAAGGAAACACTTTTGTGCCTTAGAATCAAACTTACCAAGATGATCTTTAGTGTTCAGAATAAAACAAACGCATCCAAAAGGATGAAAATATGAAATGTTGGGCTTTCTGTTCTTCCACAATTCATAAGGAGTCTTATTTAGAATAGGTCTTATAGAGATTCTATTCTGAATATAACATGCAGTGTTTATTGCTTCTGCCCAGAAGTGCTTAGCCATATTGGTTTCGTTGATCATGGTTCTGGCCATTTCTTGTAGAGTCCTATTCTTTCGTTCTACAACTCCATTTTGTTGTGGAGTTCTAGGACAAGATAAATCATGGGCAATACCATTTTCTTTGAAGAACTCCTCAAAGAATTTGTTCTCAAATTCACCACCATGATCACTTCTGACCTTTATGATTTTACACTCCTTCTCAGTTTGGATCTGAGTGCAGAATGCAAAGAACACTGAATGAGACTCATCCTTGTGTTTCAAAAACTTTACCCATGTCCAGCGGCTATAATCATCAACGATGACTAATCCATATTTCTTCCCTTTGACAGATGCTGTTTTGACTGGGCCAAACAGATCAATGTGCAAAAGTTCTAACGGCCTTGAGGAAGAGACAACATTCTTAGACTTGAATGCAGGTTTGGAGAACTTGCCCTTCTGACATGCTTCACAAAGAGCATCTGATTTGTATTTCAGATTAGGGAGTCCTCTGACAAGATTTAGTTTGTTAATCTGAGAAATCTTTCTCAAACTAGCATGTCCTAATCTTCTGTGCCAGACCCACTGCTCTTCAGAAACAGACATAAGACAAGTCACCTTCTGATTCTTAAGATCCTGAAGATCTGTCTTATAAATGTTGTTCTTTCTCTTGCCTGTAAATAGGATTGAGCCATCCTTCTGACTTACAGCCTTGCAAGACTTTTGATTAAAGATTATGTCATAACCATTGTCACTTAATTGACTTATGGACAATAAGTTATGAGCTAATCCATCTACTAGAAGAACATTAGAAATAGAAGGAGAGTTACCAGACTTTATAGTTCCTGAGCCAATAATTTTGCCCTTCTGATCTCCTCCAAACTTCACTTCTCCAGCAGATTTAAGCACCAGGTCTTGGAACATAGACCTTCTTCCTGTCATGTGTCGCGAGCACCCAGAGTCCAGGTACCATGACATGTTGTGCTTTTCCTTCTTTGCAGCCAAGGATATCTGCAATAGGAATAATCTTTTCCTTAGGTACCCACATCTTCTTGGGTCCTTTCTTGTTAGTTTTCCTCAAGTTCTGATTGAACTTGGGTTTAGCATTATATGAAATAGGAGGAACAGAATGATAGTTTATGTTCTGAGTTCCATGATATTTCTTAGGTTTTGTCACATGCTTCTTGGTGTGTGTTATGTGAAAGCTTTGAGCATGTGATGTGTGCCTAATATCATGGGAGTGGCCAAACTTAAATTGGTTATACAGAGGATTGTATGATATTTTCATATCATCCACAGATTCAAGCTTGTATGGAATTTCACCCTCATAACCAATGCCAGCTCTTTTGTTTCCTGACACAGCATATATCATAGAAGCAAGTTGACTTCTGCCAATACTTCTAGATAAAAACTTTCTGAAACTTAAGTCATATTCTTTCAGAATATTGTTCAGACTTGGAGTAGATTTTTCAGAGACAGAAGGAGATCCAGTATTTTTGGATAAATTTAAAACTTTTTCCTTCAGTTCAGAATTCTCTACTTCAAGCTTCTTAGTTTCAAATTCAAATAGCTTTTTCAGCTTCCTGTATTTGATACTAATCTGAGACTTGAGTTCCAGAAGTTCTGTTAGACTGGAAACTAACTCTTCTCTAGATAGTTCAGAAAACACCTCTTCAGAATCTGATTCTGATGTAGATTCTGATCCGTCATCCATTGTGGCCATTAGTGCCAGATTTGCCTGTTCATCTTCAGAGTCTGATTCTGATTCTGAATCATCCCATGTTGCCATAAGACCTTTCTTCTTATTAAATTTATTCTTGGGATTTTCCTTCTGAAGTTTTGGGCACTCACTTTTGAAGTGTCCTGGCTCATTGCACTCATAGCACACAACCTTTTTCTTGTCATATCTTCTGCCTCCAGAAGATTCTCCTCTTTCAGGCTTCTTTGAGCTTTTGAAGCTCCTGAACATCCTTTGCTTGCTTTTCCAGAGTTGATTGACTCTTCTGGAAATCATGGACAGTTCATCATCTTCTTCTTCCGATTCTGATTCTTCAGAATCTTCTTCTTCAGCCTGAAAAGTGTTAGTGCATTTTTTAAAATTAGATTTTAATGCAACAGACTTACCTTTCTTCTGAGGTTCATTTGCGTCAAGTTCAATCTCATGACTCCTCAGGGCACTGATCAGCTCTTCCAAAGAAACTTCATTTAGATTCTTCGCAATCTTGAATGCAGTTACCATTGGGCCCCATCTTCCGGGCAAGCTTCTGATGATCTTCTTTACATGATCAGCTTTGGTGTAGCCTTTGTCCAGAACTCTTAATCCAGCAGTCAGAGTTTGAAATCTTGAAAACATCTTCTCAATGTCTTCATCATCCTCCATCTTGAAGGCTTTGTACTTCTGGATTAGTGCAAGAGCTTTGGTCTCCTTAACTTGAGCATTTCCTTCATGAGTCATTTTCAAGGACTCATATATGTCATGGGCCGTTTCCCTGTTAGATATCTTCTCATACTCAGCATGAGAGATAGCATTCAGCAAAATAGTCCTGCATTTGTGATGATTTTTGAAATCTTTCTTTTGATCATCAGTCATTTCGCTTCTCGTGAGCCTTACACCAGTAGTTTTAACAGGATGTTTGTAACCATCCAACAGAAGATCCCATAGATCAGCATCCAGACCAAGAAAGTAACTTTCCAATATTTAAAGTTTTCACCATCGAATATTGGTGGTCTAGTGTAACCATTGTTACCATTACCATTGTTTTGCTCAACTGAGCCAGATGTAGATGTATTTGTTTGAATTTCACCAGCCATCTTTTACTGAAGCGTTTTTCTCTTCCTGAATCTTTTCTAAACACGGTTAAGTGCTTGCACCTTAGAACCGGCGCTCTGATGCCAATTGAAGGATAGAAAAACACTTAGAAAGGGGGGGTTTGAATAAGTGTAGTTTCAAAAACTCGTAAGATAAAAATAATTTGCACAAGTATTTTTATCCTGGTTCGTTGTTAACTAAAATACTCCAGTCCACCCTATACAAGGTGATTTACCTCAACTGAGGATTTAATCCACTAATCACACGAGATTACAATGGTTTTCCACTTAGACAACTTCTAAGTCTTCTAGAGTCTTCTGATCACAACTTGATCACTCTAGGAACAACTGCTTAGAGACCTTCTAAGACTTCTCTAGAGTATACTGATCACAACCCGATCACTCTAGGAACAACTGCTTAGAGACCTTCTAAGACTTCTCTAGAGTATACTGATCACAACCCGATCACTCTAGTCCTTTACAATTTAATGTAAACAAATTCTAAGAGTATTACAATTGCTTCTTAAAAGCGATAATCACAAACTGTGATATTTCTCTTACAGATTTAAGCTTAGACTCACTAAAGTATTACAACAGTAATGTAGTGAGGTTGAAGATGAAGTTTCTGAGCTTTGAGTTGAACAGCGTTTCAGCAAGTTAATATTCACAGAAAAATGTTAAGAATTGGTAACCTTGCTTCTCATCAGAACTTCATTTATATAGGCGTTTGAGAAGATGACCGTTGGGAGCATTTAATGCTTTGCGTATTCCGTACAGCATTGCATTTAATGTTTCACTGTTTTGTCAACTACCTCGAGCCTTGGTTTTGCTGTGACTACTAACATTGCCTTTAATAGCTTCTAACGTTCCTTTTGTCAGTCAGCGTAGCCTGCCATCTAGTACTTGATTCTGATTTGTTCTTTTTAAATACTACGTTGAATATCATCAGAGTACAAACAGCTTGGTGCAGAGCATCTTCTGATCTTCTGATCTTGATATGCTTCTGAGCGTGATTCCTTGACTTCAGTGCTTCTGCTTCTGAACTCAAGTTCTTCTGATGCTTCTAATAGACTATGTTCTGATTCTGCTTGACCATCTTCTGATGTCTTGCCAGACCATGTGCTGAAGTTGCATACTGAACCTTCTGAGTCAAAGCTTCTTAGCGCTGATTTGTGCATACTCTTTATATATTTCCTGAAAAGGAAATTGCATAGGATTAGAATACCACATTATCTTGAGCAAAATTCATATACATTGTTATCATCAAAACTAAGATTATTGATCAGAACAATTCTTGTTCTAACACAAAGTAGAGGTCGAGAGACTTCTACGATGCAAGTTAATCAGAACCACAAGGTATGTTGAATGGATTGCTAATATTGTGCCGGTTATTAAAAAGAATGGTTCATTAAGAGTATGCATAGATTTTCGTGATTTGAATGCAGCAACGCCTAAGGATGAATATCCTAGTGGCAGAAATGCTGGTAGATTCAGCCGCAGGCTTCGAATATCTAAGTATGTTGGATGGATATTCTGGGTATAACTAGATCTTCATTGCAGAAGAAGATGTATCCAAAACAGCTTTTCGTTGCCCAGGGGAAATAGGCACCTACGAGTGGGTTGTAATGCCTTTTGGTCTAAAAAATGTTGGGGCAACTTATCAAAGAGCAATGAATTCTATATTCCATGATTTTATAGAAACTTTCATGCAAGTATACATAGATGACATTGTTGTAAAGTCTGTTTCAAATAACAGTCATCTTGACCATCTGAGCCAATCATTCGAGAGAATGAGAAAACATGGCTTAAAGATGAATCCCCTTAAATGTGCTTTCTTTGTGCAGGCTGGAGATTTCCTGGGCTTCGTAGTCCACAAAAAGGGAATAGAAATTAATCAAAATAAAACAAAGGCTATTATGGAAACAAAGCCTCCATCCACGAAGAAAGAACTACAATCATTACTAGGAAAGATAAACTTCTTGAGAAGATTTATCTCAAACTTGAGTGGACGCACGCAAGCTTTTTCCCCCTTACTTCGACTCAAGCAAGGAAAGTTCGAATGGCGTGCTGAACATCAAGAAGCTTTTGAAAAAATCAAGCAATACTTGATGCATCGACCAATATTGTTTCCCCCAGATGGGAAGAAGCACATGCGCCTGTATATTTCAGCTTCAGATAATACAATAGGCAGCATGTTAGCACAAGAATATGACAATGGTGTCGAAAGAGCTATTTATTATTTAAGTAGAGTACTCAATAATGCAGAGACTAGGTATAGCGCAATAGAAAAACTCTGCCTTTGTTTATATTTCTCTTGTATCGAACTCAAGTATTATATAAAGCCAGTTGATGTTTATGTTTCGTCTCATTGTGATGTTATTAAGCATATGCTATCAAAACTAATATTGCAGAGTCGAATTGGCAAATGGGCTTTAGACCTTACTGAGTACTCTTTGATATTTCAACCTCTTAAAGCAATGAAAGGTCAAATCGTGTCAGATTTCATTGTTGATCATGCAGTGGTTGAGAACCCTCAACAATATGTAGACTTGAAGCCTTGAAAGTTATACTTCGATGGTTCGACTCATAAAGAAGGAACCGACGTTGGAATACTGATAATTTCTCCTGATGGAATTCCAACAAAGCTCAAGTACAAGATTGAAGGTCCCTTATGCTCCAACAACGAAGCTGAATACGAAACACTGATCGCTGGACTTGAAGCTTTGTTAGAATTGGGGGCAACCAGAGTCGAAATTAAAGGAGACTCCGAACTAGTGATTAAGCAACTGACAAAGGAATACAAATGTATCAAAGAGAATTTGATCATGTATTTTGTCATAGCAAACAGGCTGCTTAAAAAATTCGAATACGTGGATTTAAGTCACGTTTCAAGATTGAATAATCAAGAAGCAAATGATTTGGCACAGTTAGCCTCAGGATACAGAGTATCAAAAGAAAAACTAGAAGAACTAATCGAAGTAAGAGGCAAAGCAATGGCCACCAAGCTCTCCCCAAGTGATCTGGAGAATTCACAATTAGGTTTTGCTAACAAAGAGGAGTTTGAAGTTTTAAATATAGACTCTTTAGCAGACACAGATTGGAGGAGTCCAATTGTGAACTATTTAAAAGATCCTTCGACAGACACAGATAGAAAGGTAAAGTATCGAGCCTTATCATACTTCTTGATGGGAAATGAATTGTTTAAGAAGACTCCTGAAGGAGTTTTGCTAAAGTGTCTGGGTGAAGCTGAAGCATATTTGGCTCTCTCAAATGTACATAGTGGAGCATGTGGTGCACACCAAGCAGGGCACAAAATGAAGTGGCTCTTGTTTCGATATGGAATGTATTGGCCTTCTATGTTAAAAGATTGCATAGAATTTGCAAAAGGATGTCAAGAGTGTCAAGAACATGCAGGTATTCAACATGCTCCTGGAAATGAATTAAGTTCAATAATAAAGCCATGGCCTTTTAGAGGTTGGGCACTAGATTTAATTGGGGAAATTCACCCCAAGTCTTCTAAAGGTCAAAGATATATTCTAGTGGGAATAGACTACTTCACAAAATGGGTCAAAGCGATACCGCTTGCAAATGTGGATCAGGAGGCTGTGATTGAGTTTATTCAAAGACACATTATATACAGATTCGGAATCCCAGAAAGTATAACCACAGATCAAGGATCAGTGTTTACTGGGCGGAAGATGCAAGATTTTGCCAAAGAAATGGGGTTCAAGTTGTTTACTTCTACACCTTACTACGCTCAGGCAAATGGACAAGTTGAAGCAGCAAATAAAATAATAATTGGTCTCATAAAGAAACACGTAGGGAAAAAACCCAAAAGTTGGCATAAAACTTTGGACCAAGCACTCTGGGCCTGTCGAACGTCGCCAAAAGAAGCTACAAACACTACACCTTTCCAATTGACGTTCGGACACGATGCAGTGCTTCCAGTTGAGATATACTTGCAATCAGTCCGAATCCAAAGACAGGCAAAAATTCCTCCAAACATATATTGGCAATTGATGATGAACGAATTGGTAGATTTAGACGAAGACAGACTTCGAGCGCTGGAGATGATAAAAAGACAAAAAGAAAAGGTGTCCAGAGCATACAATAAAAAGGTGAAAGGTAAAACATTTATTAATAATGACTTAGTTTGGAAAGTTATTTTACCTATAGATCGAAAGAATCAGGCACTAGGTAAATGGTCCCCACACTGGGAAGGACCCTTTCGAATCTTAAAAGTATTCTCGAATAACGCTTACGAGATAGAAGAGTTGGCAGAAGATCATAGGATCTTAAGAGTAAATGGGAAGTGTAGCGCTAAAAAATACTCGAGGTGCTTACACACTCAAAATAGAACAGAGTCGCCACCGATCTTTATTTATTCCAAAGAGGAAAGGGAAAATGTCGAATAAAACCCATGATTAAAAACAAATGGATAAGATGGTCATCGCAACCAAATTAGGGTTCGGGAGTCGGTTAAGTAAGGGGAAGGTATTAGCACCCCTCACCTCCATCGTACTCGATGGGACCCATTTAGTTAGTTTTATGAATGAGTGTTTGAATGATGTTTGTGTTCTTTAGTTTATTAATCGATAAGAGAGAAAAGAAAAGGATTTTTATTTTTTAATATTGTGCTCGCCAAGACATTGCGTCCTGTGCCTACGTACTCCCTCGTGCAATGGGAAAGTCAGAGCAACCGTAGTTCGAATGAAAAACTACGAGTTTGTTGGTTAATTTTATGAAGGATGTTTAGTGTTTGGTTCGAAGGATCAAAGGTATTCAAGAGGTGTGCACTTCTTGTCACTTGATCGCTTCGATTTAATTAAGAAAGAATTTTTAAAGTTTGATTCAAAAGATCAAAGGTATTCAAGAGGTGTGCACTTCTTGTCACTCAATCACTTCGATTTAATTAAGAAAGAATTTTTAAAGTTCGATTCAAAGGATCAAAGGTATTCAAGAGGTGTGCACTTCTTGTTACTCGATCACTTCGATTTAATTAAGAAAGAATTTTTAAAGTTTGATTCAAAGGATCAAAGGTATTCAAGAGGAGTGCACTTCTTGTCACTCAATCACTTTGATTTAATTAAGAAAGAATTTTTTAAGTTTGATTCAAAGGATCAAAGGTATTCAAGAGGTGTGCACTTCTTGTCATTCGATCACTTCGATTTAATTAATGTATTTTAACTCAAAAGATCAAGGTATTCAAGAGGTGTTCACTTCTTGTCACTTGATCACTTTGATTTGATTAATGTATTTTAACTCAAAAGATCAAGGTATTCAAGAGGTGTTCACTTCTTGTCACTTGATCCCTTGATTCGATTAAGAAAGGTTTTTTTTTAAAAAAAGTGTTAATCCAAAAGAATCGAGGTATTCAAGAGGTGTACACTTCTTGTCACTCGATCTTTCGGTAGGGTTTAAAGAAAAAGATAAGAGATTTTTGAAAATGAAAACTCGACGTTGGATCGAGATGTTTATTTGTGACAACTTGGCGTTGGACCAATGTTTATTGAAAAGAAGAAACACGACGTTGGATCGAGAAATTAAACTAATGTTTTTGGTATTAATAATAATATAAGAAATAAAATATAATCTAAAAAACATGTTTTTGTATTTTTGTATAAGAAATTAAAATGAAGCATATTAAGGAAATTAGAAACAATTAATAACAAAATAAAATGAGTTAAAAGTAAGCATGGAGGGTATAACATGGGGTAAACCGCTGAAAAGGGGTGTACAAAGAAAAAAAATGAATTGGGCCCTAATTTTGTATCCAGCCCAAATGAATGATGAGAAAACCCTAGGCACAACATGGTATCCACTTCCAACGATCCCCACCTTCCTCATTCACGTTTTTGCCTCCTCTCTGCTCTCTCAACCTTGTCTCTCAATAAACCAACACACACGACAAACTGAGTTCTCTCCCTCTCTCTGCTATCGCGATCTCTCTCTCACTCACGGTCCTTCTCTCGGTTCTGCGAACATCATCCCAATCTTTCGCTCTCTCAACCGTACAAAGCAATAACAACAAAAACAAGATCCTCCCTGTTATGCTCTCTCGGTAACTCTCTTAGTTCTCAAATACTAAACAAACCAACAAGCGTCAACAACATCTATTAACTCAATCAATTCAATCATGGCAAATTTTCAAGGCAGCAACAACGTAGCATGGTAATCGATCATGGATAGCAGTTATGAAAAACGTGAAAAAAATTTAGAAAAGAAAACGAACTGACACGAAAGTTATCGGGGTGACGAATCCCACTCCGTTTTGAACGTCTTTCGCACTAAGCACGCGTTCGTTACAAGCTCCGTGATGCTGTGATGCAAGGTGCTGAACGTTTCGAAACTGTGTCGGTGTTGAGCAATTGATGAAGTGCTGCGTTGAATTTGTTACTTGAAATGAAGTTGATGATGAAAACCGTGAAGCTTGTGGATCGATGACGATGAACGATGCACTCCCTGACTTTGGTGAGGATCGAAGAGTTACGACTATATGAATCAGTGAAGATTTATGTGCGTCGATCTACAAGTGTACGAAGGCTCCATGGATGAATGAAGGTTTGTGTATGAAGGTTCTATGAAGATTTTGTTATATATGAAAAGGACGGAAGAAGTGTATAGCTCGGTTCTATCAAGATTTTTATCTGCATTTTCTTCTGTTAATTTTTGCAGAGTTTCATTTCACTGTTTTTTTTGTGGTTTATGGAGATTCAAGTGTGAGGTAAGTTGAGAGTGATTCTGTTTAAGAGAGGGTGAAGTATGAGGCAGAGTTTTGAGAGGTTCATTCTCCTTTTTTTGGTTCGTGGCTGCCTCCTCTTTATGTTGTCTCTTTGTTCTGTTTTATAGAAGAGTTAAGGTTGATTTTGGGGGGAAATGGTATGAGTTTTGAACAATTATGGTACTCTGATCTTGTTCTTTTTGATTGCAGATTTGCTTTTGATATTTTGGTGCAAGGTTTGGAGCAGATGGGAGCAGCGGTGTTGGAGTGTAGTGTTTGTAATTTTGGAGCAGGGTATTTGGACCGTTTGCTTGTCTTGAAGTGGAGTAGTAGCAGAAGACAAAATTGGCCATTATTTTTTGTATCATTTTTTGATGTAATGTGAAATGGGCTTGGTGATTTGGGCCTCACACAAAAAGTAAATAAATTCTATTCTATCCTATATAATAGAAATAAATAATAATAATAATAATGATAATAATAATAATAAATAATAATAAATAATAATAATAAAACTAATAAAATGAACAAAAAAAAAATTGTTAAACACAATTTTTTGATATATATATTTTTTTAAATGATAAAAATAAAACAAACATCTATTAATTATCAAAAAATAAAAATTTTAATCGAATGGTAACTTAATAAAATGTGTAAAAATGTGAAATGCATGTTGTTTTTGTTGACTTTAATAAAAAGCTAATTTTTCAAAATATGCAAAAAAAATGCGACAACTGAATTAAAAGATATACAGGTGCGACATGACCAAGAATGAATAAAATATGCGGGTCAAAAATTGGGGTGCGACAGGAAGTATCTGAAAAGATACAAACCAAGCATGCATGAAGTAAAAATTGCAAAAACGTAGATATTCAGAGTATACTACGTAGGCCAAAATGGTTGAACAAACACCAAAATGGCTTCGTGTTCAAGCAAGATATTTGGCAAATAAAGTAAAAAGACAAAGCAATGCCAAAATATTTTTCATTAAGAATAGGAGAGTACATTCATTTTGGGGATTGTGTTTCCACCAACTACAGAATTAAAAGCATACTAGAGGCTAACAAAAGGAGCATTCAAAATTAGAAACAATGAAACTAAGACCTATAACACTTCCATCAAAAGCCTCAGACAACGCACCCTCTAGTTAATCCTTTGTTCTAAACCCTCCAAGGATAGCAGGGGCAAGCTTTCTGCTTCGAACATGTCAAGAGATCCCGACCTACGCATTCTTCTCACTATACCCTTTTTGAGAAACATGTAGGACAACAATCTTCCATAAGGAAGACATGTCACTACACCTTGACGAGAGGCAGCCATAGAGACAGCTTCGACAAGCTGTTTGAAGATCAGTAGTGGAAAGTTGATTTTCTTTCCCCAGAGGGCACATAGTATGAACTCCAGATCCTCCATCATGATGTTGTCTAGATCATGGTTTCGTGGACGAAAGTTGCCTACTAAAAGCTGGTGCCAAATCCTAATGACTTTAGCGCTAAAGGGATCATTGTCCATGAGGGCCCTCAACGTAACATAGGTAGTCATGTTGATGGTGTTGTCATCAAACGCTTCTCCAAGATTGTTACATCTCAGCAGGTCAGAGATGGTTGAGGGAGTAATGGTAATGTGAGCCCTTAGAACCTCAGACACAATGGTGGTTCTCCCTTCTGGATCTATGCGCAGGGACGCAAACATCCAGAAATCTGCTAACATGTTAGGATAAACAGACCCCTCCAGGATTTCGTGATAAAACTGGAGTTGTCGGTTGGCAAAGAGTGCGCTGATACTGATGTGGTTCTCATCAAACTCTTCCTAAGAAAGTTTGAATTCCTTTTTGATGCAGGATCTGATGGTAGCATAAGTCAAGGGTTGCGCCATTTGAGAAAGAGAATGCAAAAAAGATTTTGTCAAATTCTGTATTTGAAAGAATGTAAGGAGAAGAGAGCAAAATTTGATAAGAGTTTGGGGAAAGTATGAAGAAAGGAGTAGAATGCTGACGCTTTATATAGAATACGTTGGCCATAAAAGAACGGTTCATTTTTTAGTGTTGATTGGACTGCGTTTGGTATCCCCAAGAGAAGTTATGGCCTCCGCCGTTTCCCACCTTGGAAGTTGAAGTGTAATCATGTTGAAAACTGATACACGCACGTCTCAAATAGACGTTTTGAAAAGGGTGATGTCATCATTTAATGATGGTTACAGCTAAGGGAAGTGGAAACGTCAAGTCTAGGCTTGAGAGGCTGCGAAGAGTAATCATGTCACGTGGGTACATTATTAAAATCATTATGATAATAAAAATAATTTTGACAAGTTTTAGGAATCGTTAAAACGCTACTCGTGACAACCACAGAATTTGAAGTATGGAAGATTGAAAGTTAAAATTGCATATACATTCCTGAGGAAGTTTGATTACAATAGAGAAAAGAACTAAGTACGAAACACAAAAGGATAGTACAAGGTCCAAAGTGGTTAATTAAAATCCTTGGGAAGGTTATCTTTCATTTTTGAATATTGATATTCCCATAAAGACATATGACGTTCGATTAATGCTTGTTGTCTTTTCAGTTCTTCGATCTCTGGCACTAGCTTCTGTGCCGTCTCGAAGTGTTGAATCCCTAACTGCGCCACTTCAGTCAATTCTTCCTGATGAATTTGTTGGATTGCTGCCTGACGAGACTGGGCATTCTTTATCTTCTCTTCGAGGAGTTCAATTTCTTGTTTCCAAGATTTGATATTCGTTTCACAATCTTCATATTCCTTCTGGTTCTTCGAACGTTCAAGCTTAAGGGCGTCAGCCCTTTTTGTTGCATCATTAGCGGCTTTCCATGAAGAACTATGAGAAGTCACCTTTGTTGTGAGCTGTTCATCAATATTCCGTTTTCGAAGAAGATTAGATTGGAGTTGATCAATCAAGGAACCCAGTAAAACAATCACTTCTGAGACTTTCTCTGAAACCAGAAGTAAATCCACTTTCTTCAAAAGATTGTTTAAGCTATAACATTTGGTGGAATCCTTGCTTAGAGCTTCGACAAGGTTGGTTTCGAAGAACTTTTCCCTTATTTGATGAAGGAGAGTAGGAATATCATCCTTGTCGCCAGTATCCGCCAAGACATTAGAAGAAGTTCCAAGCCCAATGGGCGAAACGTTATCAACACTCATCATGGTTTTGAGGAAGCTTACGGGATCAGTTTTCTTGAGTTGCTCCAGTTCTGAAGGAGTAAGCATTGCGGAGGCCTGCTTCGAAGTAGTCACAGGAGTGACTATAGTTCCAAAGGTCGAAGTTTCATGAGGACCAGGTGTAGGCAGTTTGGAAGTTTCCTCTGTAGCATCTTGCTCAGATATAGTATCTTCACTGCCAGTTGGTTGTCCGGCTGCATTATCACTATCCAAACATTGAGGATTTTCCCCCATATTTTCATCTTGATGAATAGGTGGAGACTCATCATTTGAATGGCTTTCTTCAGCAGGCACAGTTGGAATGATGGTTGCAAGGGGCTGAGCGTCTTCGAGAACTGGAGAAAGCACAGGAGATTTGTGTCGAGGAATACCTGTGTTGAACAGTTAGAATTGATAAAAATGGAAAGCTGCAAGAAATTCGTCTGTCATTCGAAAAGGCAGACATTTACCTCGAAGATTGTCAAGATCAATGTTTAGACTTGAGGTTTTGAGATCAGAAGTAGCTGTGCCAGCATCATCCTACATTTACAAGGTAAGATGTGAACTTGGTCATTAGAATTAGAATTTAAAAAGATGATTATGTTGTGAAATCCAAATACCTTGGTTGGAACATTATCTAGGCTTGAGTTGTGGCTCTCCACAATGGGGATAGTACTAGCAGCCTTTAAGGGTGATTCGTCAGAAGATACCTTGTCACTCGATGAAGTAAGCTTCGAAGTCCCAGATCCCTTTCCTTTGGCTGAAGGGGTGGCAGCTTTCTGTCTTTTATTCAGTACTTGTCTAGTACGAGGAGGAGATTTATCTTCGTCATCTGAAGCAGTTGTTTGAGGAACTTTTCGCTTCGAAGATGCTGGAGGTTTTGAGCTCTGAAAATACATATTAAAACCAAGTGAGTAATATTCATAAAATCACACAAGTTAGAATATAAAGTATGTATGTACCGTGGGTTTCTTGCCAGTGGTGACAGAATCACTCCCACTTGTCTTGGTGCTCTTCAAAGCTCCAGAACCCTTCTGTGCAGGGGCCTCCTTGATATTTTTCTTTCGAGTAACGGCTGTGAACAAAATGTAAATCAGTATTTCAGTAAAGAAAGAAAAGTTAGTCGAAGGATTGTCTAAACCCCAACCTTCAGGTATTGGAGTCAAGACGCGAACGTGCTCAAGACCTATATGAAGATGTCCTTTGAAAGTATCCAAGGTATGCTTAGTCGAGACCACTCGTTCACCGCGTTTTTTAGATTGTTCCTGAAGGATTTTTATGAGATTCCCACACACAAACCAGTCCGGAAAAGGAGGGCTTAAAGCCACACCAAAATCAGCACTAGGTAGTGGAGGGGATTTTGGGGGATTAAGTTCAAAATCCACTTCATAACGTAGTTCAGGTCGAACAGACGTGGGCAATTTCAACTTATCCAATTTAGCAGAAAACTTTTCACGTAAAGTGACCGCAGCCTCACGAACGGTCCGACTAAGATCATCATACCTGTAGATAGTTTCAAAGAATTTTTGAAATGCTTGGATTTCTTTAATATGAGTCGAAGTACCTTTATGGAAATTCGCCTGCACATCAGCAAAAGCTTCAGTTAGTTCCCGAGTAAGGCTTTCAGCATCGAAGATTTGCATAGAATAATAATCTGTCCACCATTGATGAAAATCTATGATAGAGTAAAAAGAAGGTTCGAAAGAGACGGGAGACAAAGTGGTGATGCCAACATATTTGGAGATTTTTGACTCATATTCATCTTCTGCCAGATGCGAAGTATGTAGAAACATGTGATTCCTTTTGTCGTACAAGTATTTTGGTTTGAGTTGAACCAACCCAAATTGTCTCGAAACCAAATTTGGTTGATAACAAAGAAGACAGCAGTGACTTTTTGGAGATCGAAGTCGGTGATATAATAACTTTGGGGTGAGGAAAGCTTCCCAGATAGCCATGGATTCGGCTTGTTGGTCGGAAGAAGTTGCTGGAAATTCTCGAGTAAACCATTTGGGACCCACTTTTCGTTGTACGAATGGAGCCATCGAGGGACTGAATTGATAACGTTTAGCGAACATCATTATGTATGCCAAGAAGGTTTCACGAAGTTTGCCAGTTTCTTCTTTTGGAGTTAGGTAAGCTAGTCTGGTTCCTTCCACTGTTCGATTCTTTATAGCTGCACTTTCTTCATCCACAACACTTTTGTATGGGAGGTGAGCCTCAAAAAGTGGCATTAAGCCATAGTTGTAACAACCAGAAAGGACCAGCAAAAAGAAGAGATCCTGTTTTGTAGTTCTTAACCAGGTCTGTTGCTTCACCAAGATTCTCGTAGAGAAATCCTAGAATTAACAGGCTTAGGTTTAACTTTTTCCCAGCATTTAGCTGGTTAGCCATGCAAAGGTATCTCTTTGCTACTTGTATGGACCTAGAACAAAAAACGCATCTCGAAAGCCAGAGTGCTAAGAATGCAATGTGTTCTTCATTCGAGACTTCTGCGTTCGTTTCGTCATGATATTGTTGAATGAAAGCAGTGTAAGTGACTGTTGCTTCATTAAAATTGATGGTGTCAGTATCCATGAAATTGGGGTCGAAGGTTTCTCCAGTTGGTCGAAGCCCTGTGATAGCAGCTACGTCAAAGAGGGTAGGGGTGACCATTCCGCATGGAAGGTGGAAAGTATTGTGAGAAGCATCCCAGAAATAAACTGACGCTACTAACATGGTTTGGTTATATTCTAAGCCTGTTTTGGATAACTGGATTAGGTCATAAATCCCTAGTTGTTTCCAGAAAGAAGCCTTTTATTTTTCCACCTTCGTTAGCCAAGCGTAATACAATTCAGGATCTTTTGCTAAAGGGATTGACCTAAAGACTTTCACAAAATTGGTTACATAGTTTAACCTAATTTTCTCTAAGACCAAAGAAGTTTCAGTCAAGGCTTCTTTTGTGTTGTCAGGATCAGCTAAGATTGGATGACCTTCTTCATCTATCTTATTCTTGCTAACTAAAGGTTTAGTTTTATAATAAGCAGGGAAAAATTTACTCAAAGAGGGGTTGTTTCCTCCTGGTAAAGGACCCATGAAAGCATGAGTTTTTCCAGAAAGCTCATAAGGGATGATTACCTGAGAAGCATAGATGGCGCGCGTCTCTGCAGCATATGGGTCTGGAATGTGTTCTTGATTCCCTATTTGGGTAGGATTTTGAAGTTTCTGAATGGGTTGGAGAGCATTTGAAGAAGACGCCATGAGTAAATTTGATTTGAGGAATGGGTTAAGTGTAACCAAAGAGGATTTTCTTTTCTGTGAAGAAAGTAGGAAAATAGAAGTGAAAGTTATGAAAGGGTAGAAGTTCAAGTATTTAAAGGTTTAATGGAAACCCTTTCAAATCTTTTGGGTAAGAGTCATAGACACGTGGCAGGCATTGATTTAATCCAACGACGGTCGAATAATTATTAGCCTTACTCCTAGTATATAGGAGTAATGATCATGAAGTAATGCCAAAACATGGGAATGTAAGTTCTGAGAAGACATCTCTGAAAATGACAAGACGTTTTGAAAGTGGAGTCATAAATGATTATGACGTTAGTCAGTTGTCTTGGAACTCTAAGAAGTGAGTAAAACGAAATCTCATCATGACAAGAAACGCCTATTTCTCTTGTTTTCGAAACAGGCATTTATTGGGGGCAATTTGTTGGCTGAAGATTTCGTTTAGAAAGAATATTCTTTGAAGAGTTAGAATTCGAAAGAAGATGGTTACTGATGACCATTTCTGAGATTAAAAATGGCTACTGATGGCCATGTTTCGAGAATGATTGTTTGAGTTGGAACGAAGATAGTTAGAATTGGAGCTAATTCGAATAGGGTTATCTTTGAGACTTAAACGTTTTACGAAATACGTAAGGTACTGAGGCTTAACGTGTTTTTCGTGGCATTCTAGGTTCTAATCACGTTGCCACGCGTCGAAAGATGATTCAGGCAGGACGATTTGAATTTTGAAGTAGTCTGTGTAACCGCACAAGGACAGATGGCATCCCAGAGATTCTTGTGAGCAACGTGGCATCAGATTAGTGTAGGACCGTTAGGGTCAAAATTAGTATAAATAAGGGTCTTAATGTTAGGATTCCGTGTGTTCATTTTGTACAAATAACTCACAAATCACTCAAGTATCAAGTGTTTAGAGAACGAGTTCGCTGAGAAATGTACATATGACACCAACACCATTTTAAATACATTTGTATCTTTCTTTATTCAAGTATCTTTTCAATTCCTTTTATTTTCTTTGTTTAACTTTCATTTCGAAGCACTTTACATTTCTACATTTTACATTCTTGCACGTTATATTTCTGCACTTTACATTCCTGCAATTTACATGCTTTTGTTTACATTTCTTTTGTCGAAAGACATATTAACGTATGTTACAAGTGTTGTTTTTAAGTGAATATTCATTCGATCACATCACAAACAAGTTTTCTCGAAGTCAGAACAAACAAACATGAATCAAATCATATCGAGAGGCAATTGTTTGACTATGTCCTAGAATCAATCTAGTCGATCCTGCGAGTAACCAAAGTATATTTTATAGTTTGGAGGACTAGCGGTTGTTTACCGGAAATCACCGTAAACACGACCCTGAAATATAGCAATGCTTATCATCCAGAAACAGACGATTAAAAGGAAGTAGTAAATTGCAGCTTAGAGACATGCCTTCGATATTTTACTAGTGATAACATGTGACAGTGGTTCAAGTATCTTCATCTGGATGAATATTGGCATAACACCACTTTTCACTCTAAAATCCAATTGACTCCCTTTGAGGCTCTTTATGGTAGACGACCACCTGTTCTGCAAGCTTACATAAAGGATTTCCCCACAATTACGTCACTGGACACTACCCTACAGAACAGAGAAACTATTTTTAGCAATATAAAACACAACATCATTCGAAGTCAGAAACTGATGAAAGATCAAGCAAACAAGAAAAGAAACGAGTGTATTTTTTACCTGGAGATCTGGTGTTACTCAAACTTCAACCATACCAACAAATGTCTGTCCATCATAGGGTATCTCGGAAGCTTTCAAAATGATACTATGGTTCATTTTCGATAACATGACATATACAACTTCCTCCCTCTGCACGGATTCACCGTGTATTCCATGTTTCTCAGTTGCTCAAATACCATGGTTCTGCAAGCTCTTCAGTTGTGCCTCTTCCTGAAAATTTACATGAATGAGTTTAGATCTAGTAAGAATAATTGTATTTAAAAAGGGATTGGCTTCCCTCTTGAATGTTAAGCAGAAAATTAATATATTTTATTTTCTTTTTGTTTTGTGTTTGGTTCTCTTAGTTAAACCCTAATTTTTTGGTAGTAGTAGAACTCACCTATCATTTTCATAACTTATTGCTACATGGTGGAATATTTTGGTTGTGTTTCCATGAAGATTGGGACCATATACCTCTATTGGATTGTCCAGACTAGGGGTGTTCATGAATCAATAACCAAACCAAATTGAACCATATATATGGTTTGGTTTGGATCTTAAAACCATTTCTTAAAAACGGGTTAATTTTTTCAAAACCGGTTTACATGTGGATCGGTTCAGTTTTAAACCGGTTTTTTTACAAAAACCAATTTTTTTTAAAAAAAAACAGTTTAAAACTGCTTTTTCTCAAAACCAATTTTTTATTTTTTTTAAAAACTAATTTTTTTAAATAGTTTTAAATCGATTTCCTCAAAACCAGTTTACTAATTTCAAATGTAAATATGATAACAATTTTAATCATTTTATTAACTTCAGCAATTATAATCAATAAACAAAAATATAACAAAATAACGAGAAAAGGTGAAAGGTTTGTTTATCCAGTTCGATCAAAAGATCTACATCTGAGGGAGAGAGCAACTCTCCAATTCACTATACTCAGAAAGTTATTACAAGAGATTATAAATGAGTTACAAAAAAATAGCATTCGCCTTTAGAGTTAAAAAGAACAAAACCCTAAAGACTCCCAAGAACAAACCCCTATTTTCTACCCACGTATTTCCCAAGATACCAAGAAGTATTATCTGACCCTTCAAGATAACTCTAAAAGGTTTACCTAAACCCAAAACTGTTGTTTCTCCCTTTTTCTCTAAAGCTCTTTCTTTGTCACACTGTAAACATATAAGAGATACATATTTATAATAGCAAATACAAAGCAAATAAAGTCCAAAACACAACTCATTAACACATGGATCCATGGACCTAACTGAAAAAGTCCAAAAACACGTAAACTAAGAAAACTCCAATTTTCTAAAGAATCCTAAAACCGGATCGACCAGAACCGCACCGCCGTACAGATTCTTCGCGCCTTCCGCTACCTCCGCCGTCAGTCGTACAATTTCTGTCCGCGGCCGATAGTTGTCGTTCACCAGTCACCCGCCATCTTCCTCTAGAAATGTTTTGTCTGTGCATTCCGATGCCACCAATGCGGTCCCCCGTGCTCCACCCGCGTCGATTCCTTCCACCTCCCTGACTTTGATTCCGATCGGCCGCCGCCGAAGCTTTGCTGGTCGGCCGACGCCGTCGCGTCCATGGCACCTCCAGACTCGATTTTTCCTTTTTTTTTATTTTTCGCCTTTCTTAAATGCTTTATGGAATTTCTAATTTTCTGGTTTACTCAATCTCGAAATATGTTTTATCTATCTTCATTAACAAAACTTTTAAGACATACTTCAACAGATTTTAATATCACTCGTAGTATCTTGTATAAAGATCGGTCGGAATAATTTCTCAAATGAGGAGAAATTCAAATTATTCTCCAAAGAGAATTCAATAATGGTCCTTTGAACATTCAAAATAATTTCTCAAACAAGGAGAAATTCAAATAATTCTCCTAAAAGAATAAAAAAATACTTAATAATTTCTCAACTCGAACAAAGAAAAATTCAACGAATTCTCTAAAAAATTCAAAAAAGTATTTGAAAAATTCAATTAACCAAAACAAATGGTGAGAAATTAGCGATTCAACAATTCGAAAAACATATATTATATGAAATATATTTTAGAATGAAATAAGTAAGTTCCTTATATAAATTAGACAAGATATATAATATAAACCATGTGAACTTACAATTTTTCTTATTTAACTCCTAACTACACAAAATTTTCTAATTATATAAGATTTAAGAAAATCTTGTGCTACTTATGATTTTGTATAAATACACTACAATATGATCAATACAAACTAACTCATACATTCGCTCAATTATTTTTAAACTTCTAATTGCTTTGCAAACCTTTGCCTCTGTCTGACAACCGCTTAATCGCATTCGCATCTATCATCCAAATCTGCGATTTTTTTACTGTACTGCCACAAAAATGAAACAAATATACCATAATGCCACAAAGTGAAAATAAATGACCAATATGCCACAGTTGTAGTTCAGGTCCGGCCACCCATTGGACGGACGGATGAAGGAACTTTTTTCGTAGTTTGGGTCCGGCCAGGGGTGGGCCGGACGCTAACTGGACCCTTTTTTTTATTTTTTTTTTTGTTTTAATTGATTTAAATGATTATTAAAAGCTATAATTGATTTTTTATTTTAATTAAAGATTAAAAAACAATAAAATTAAATAAAAAACATTAAAATATAAATTAAAAAATTTATTTGCCAATATTTATAAAAAACATTAAAATATAATAAATAACATTAAATATGAATAAAAAAATATTACTTCCAATATTTATTTTATTCAATACATAAACACGTACAAGGAAAAAAGGCCTATTTTTTTTTGGGCTTTGGTTGGACCATATGGCCATCAGTGAGACATTTTTTGGGTATCTTTGCTCTCTTACCCTTACCTAACGGTTGCTCAATGTTTGGTGGAGGTTGCCTTTGTGGAGAATCATCGCTTGAAAGATCATCGTTTTGATGCGACGGACCATCATTCATAAACCTCGCCAGTTGTTGTGGAGTTATTGTCGGTAAATTTTCGAGTACTTGATCATCAGTGATGTCAATGAATGGTTGAGTAGAAGCTACAAAGGTTTGTGGCACATTTGATGACATGTCTGGATAGTAGACATTTGTGGTGTCAAAGGTATGTTGTGGTTGGGAGAGTGAAAGCGGTTGAGATTGGGAGTATGATTGGTCGAAGTCGGGTTGAGGGATTGGGGTGTTATGTAGCGGTGGTCGAAGTGTTGATTGTTGATATTGTTCTTGGTGATAGTAGTAGTTTGTTTGGGGGGTTGAGGTGTAAGGGGTTGGAATTTGAGATGGGGTGGCAAAAAATGTGTGTTGTTGTGTGGTTTGAGTGTGTTGGTATGTTTGTGGAAAGGAAGAAGTTTGTTGTTGGAATTGTGTTTGTTGGAATTGTGTTGTTGGTTGGAATTGTGGTGTTGTTTGGAATTGTGGTGTTTGTTGGAATTGCGGTGTTTGTTGGAATTGTGGTGTTGTTTGGAATTGTGGTGTTTGTTGGAATTGTGGTGTTGTTTGGAATTGTGTGGTTGGTTGGAATGATTGTGGGATTTGTTGATGAAAGGTTGTTTGTGGGGTTGATGTAGAGGAGGTGTAATAACGAGGGTCTGCCAAATACGTTTCTTTCGACAAATATAACAATGGAATATTTCTTAACCATTGCATATATTCATCGGTGTGGCGTAAAGTAGTACTCAACTCACCTGTCATTATTAAGTTTCTTCTACCTTTCCACTCATTGTTCTCGTGAATGTTCACATCTCGATAATTACAATCCTTTACATCATTCTTCGTTACCAAGTGATGATCTCCAAGACACCTCGGGGGTTGAGGGATGTTTTGCGTAAAACCAAATTGAAGCCTAACCCTGTCGGCGTGATGCATTTCCACAATATGAAAACAGATAATATATGTAGTTGCACTCCACGCTTTAGCTTCTCGTTGAGTGCGACGAGGATATTCTTCGTAAGGCCTCCACAAAAACTGTAAGACATAAATAAATATAAGAGTCGTATTCAAGTAAATGAAAGATTTAGTATATGGCTTGGAAAATAACTTACATCTCCTTGGACCATGTGATCCAAAATGAAACGATATCCATCAAGAAAAGCATTTGGAGATGAGTAATACTCCATACCTCGTTGTGCAAATCTTGCATATTTAAAAAGTTCAATTAGGACTATGCGTTAATTTAGTGGAAAAATAAATATATATAGAGTAAAGAATTTACCTAGTGGCGTATGGATAGGATGGAGCAATTTCACTCCTTGGAGCAAGTTGTGGATGTAGGATCAAGCGCTTACCACTGTGCTAAAAGCAATTGCTTAAAGCAATTGCTGTTAGTGAGGGCGCAACTTTATTTCCTTATAGTATGAGCCCTCAGGGGCTGCACCTAAAGCGAGGTTTGTAAGCTCTCTCTAGGCGCCATGGGTTGGGATGTTAAGCCCATTCGAATCCCTAAGGGTGACGCTGGATTTATTTATCCAACAATCTCCCCCCCAGTGTCAGCCGGGGGGATTCGAACCCATGACCATGCTCTGATACCACTTGTAGGATCAAGCGCTTACCACTGCGCTAAAAGCAATTGCTTAAAGCAATTGCTGTTAGTGAGGGCGCAACTTTATTTCCTTATAGTATGAGCCCTCAGGGGCTGCACCTAAAGCGAGGTTTGTAAGCTCTCTCTAGGCGCCATGGGTTGGGATGTTAAGCCCATTCGAATCCCTAAGGGTGACGCTGGATTTATTTATCCAACAGTGGAATGCGATAGTAAGTCCACACAGCGAGAATGAGTGAGCAGCCTGCAACACTCATGCATCCTACACGACATGCTTTGCACATCTCCCTGTAAAGGTAAGCCAAACACGCAGACCCCCAACTATATTTGCCACATTCATCAAGATCTTTGACAAATTTGAACCAAGAAGAATGCAATACACTATGAGATTTATCAGGAAATAAAACAGCAATCATACTTAAGATATATAATTTTGCATGCAGTATATTTTCCTCCTCGGTTTGTTGAGAATGGTTTTCTAATTCATTCAACTCGTCGTGTATCCATGTCAATTTTACCGAACCCTTC
Organism: Vicia villosa; assembly: GCF_029867415.1. Classification (NCBI taxonomy): domain Eukaryota; kingdom Viridiplantae; phylum Streptophyta; class Magnoliopsida; order Fabales; family Fabaceae; genus Vicia; species Vicia villosa. Next base: position 34,377,521 of record NC_081183.1, on the reverse strand, counting down.
ACCCTATCACTAAAAGGTTGTATGCCTAAAGCATCGATACAAGCATAATCGGGACCTTCGGTATCACCTACTACAGCTCTCCCATCTACGCGGAGGCCAAACAACATATTTATATCCTCTAATGTGATTGTACATTCACCGGTCGGCAAATGAAACGTGTGTGTCTCAGGCCTCCACCTCTCAAGCATCGCAATTACAAGTTTAGAATCAACACTTCTAAAGTTGATTTTGGAGACGATCCCAAACCCGGCTCTTTGTAAGTAAGGCTTGATAGCCTCACTTGGCTCCCTATCAAACATATGATTATGTAGTCTAAACCTTTTAGACTCATCCTATACAAAAAATATATAATTTGGTTAGTATACAAAAACAATAAACTGTGAAAAATACGTATAAGAATACTAGTAACAAATTTAAAATACGTACGAATGCAGCCACGTTCTCTCTTGTTCCTCGATGATTATCTCCCAAAGCAAGCAAACCAGACATGTTGTGTGATTGTGGTAGTGATAATTGTGTGTTTCAGATGAATATGTAATGTATGAAATTTGGAAGATGTTATGAGTTTGGAGTGATAATGATAGGTTGAATTTATAGTCAAAGCAAATGCATTGTAGAATCCATTGGACAGACAAGTGTAATGCATGCAATATATGGAGCATGCTATTATCCAACATATATTAGACTCTATTGCATGCTTTACTATTTGATTTGATTACACAATGGCTGATGGGACAAATGCATGCATGCATGCAGCGAAAATTGAGCCTAGTTGTCGTCCGTCCCACCCTTGGACGCACTCCAACTATCCTTGTTTGGGTTCGGCCAACCCCTGGACGGACTCCCTTGTGGTTCGGCCAACCCCTGGTTGGACTGAAACATGATTCGTCCTTTGCCTGGACGGATTCCCTACGTGTCCATTTTTGGTTGGCACAGTATTAATACCACTTTGACTGATAAATGTATAGCAACACACATTCAAACACACATTCAAACACATAGAAAATTTATTTGTTCAGAGAACAAATATAGATTCATTTCAATGGCTCAGAGAAACATTATTTGTTCAGTGCATTACAATGGAGTTTGAAGACAAGGAGGAGTGCGTTGCTGCTATGCAACATTGGCATATCACCAATAATCTTGATTATTGGGTATACAAATCTGATACGAAGAGATATGTCATCAAATGCAAAAATCCAACTTGCAAATTCAAATGTAGAGCATCAGTTCGCAAGAAGAATTCTAAGTGGATGATAGGTAAGTTGAGTGGACCACATGTCTGCACAACCACTTCAATGTCGCAAGATCATAGACAACTTACATCAGATATTGTCTCTCACTGCATCAGAGATTTGGTTAACACCGACCCCTCAATTAAGGTAAAGCTCATAATTTCTCATATAACAGGAAAGTATGGTTATAATATATCTTACAGGAAAGCGTGGATTGCAAAGGTAAAGGCCATAGAATCCTTGTATGGAAACTGGGAGACATCTTACAATGACCTTCCACGATGGTTATTGGTAATGAAAACATATCTGCCTGGAATGATGATAGACTTGGAAACTTTACCTGCATTTTCAAACGAAGGAAGTCAGTTGGGTGATAAGATGATATTCCATCGTCTATTTTGGGCTTTTCAACCTTGCATCCATGGTTTTGCCTATTGCAAGCCAATTGTTCAAGTCGACGGAACATGGTTGTATGGAAGGTACAAAGGGACATTGTTGATGGCTGTGGCGCAGGATGGGAATGGTAACATTTTTCCAATTGCTTTCGCTATTGTCGAGGGTGAAACCAAGGATGCTTGGAGTTTTTTCCTTCGTAATCTAAGAATCCATGTGACACCCCAACCCAATCTATGCCTAATATCAGACAGACATCCATCGATTAAAAGTGCCTATGATGATCCTGCAAATGGATGGCAAAATCCTCCGTCATCACATGTCTATTGCATAAGGCATATCGCGCAAAATTTTATGCGTGCGATTAGAGACAAAGAACTACGTAAAAAACTCGTCAACATGGGTAATAGTCTGGTTGATCTTTATGAAGTAAATTTTTCAAATTCACTTTGTCGGTTTCTTGACATGTTTATTATTTGTAACAGGATATGCATTGACGGAGTCAACGTACAATTACTATAGAACCGAAATTCGTCAGACAAATAGAGATGCTATGGAGTGGATTGAAAATATCCCCAGGGAGAAGTGGGCAAGGGCGTTTGATAGAGGGCAACGATGGGGACACATGACGACTAACCTTGCAGAAGCAATGAACTCTGTGCTAAAGGCTACCAGAAATCTTCCAATAGCGTCTTTGTTTTCGGCCACATATTTTCGGATGGGAGCATTATTTGGTCAACGCGGACATGAATGGACAAAGAGGTTGACATCAGGCCAAACTTTTACAGACAAGTGTATCAAGGGGATGACTGAAGAAGTCAACAAAGCAAGCAGTCATAATGTTTACCAGTTTGACCGGGAGAGGTTCTATTTTATGGTGGCCGAAAGAATAAACCGCAACGATGGTCGTCCAACTGGTACTTACGGTGTTGATCTGCGAAAGCGAACATGTGATTGTGGAAAATTTCAAGCGTTCCATTTGCCTTGCTCACATGTGATTGCAGCATGTGAAAGTATACGCCAAGACTACACCATTCACATACCCGACGTGTTCAAGATACAGCATGTTTTTAAAGTCTACCAACAAAGCTTCCAGATCCTCCCACATCAAGACAATTGGCCTCAATATAGAGGGCCTACTCTTTGTCATGACGAAACTATGCGTAGGAAAAAAAGAGGCCGCCCTAACAGTACTCGGATTCGAACCGAAATGGACGACGTGGAAAAGGAAAAGAGAATGTGTGGGATATGCCGTGAAGTAGGCCATATCCGAAGTAAATGTCCAAATGTATCAGGCCCGTCCAATAGGCCTCCTTAATGTTTACTTCAACTAGCTTTATTTAATGTTTACTAAAACTAGCTTTATGAATGTAATATAATGTTTTTTTAATTGAGTTTGCAACCATCAATGACTAAAACAACATTTCACATTGAACATAACTAAAACAACATTTCACATTACTAATACAACATTCAATGACATCGAAATAAAGACCGCCACAAATAAAACAACCACACATGAAACACTTAAAACGACATCACAGGAAACAAATAAAACATATTCTAAGAGATTACAACCATCAACACAATATCGTGTGGTCCTAGCATCATCATAAGGACACCAACGTCATTTTTCACGGCTCTCCAAGAACGAGTTACTACTCCATTTGGGTCTTTCTCTGTGACCTGCCTTTCAATTTTCCTTATCTTTTCACCCTCAAGAATGTTTCCGTCTAACCATCCGATCAAGTGCCTCTATAGATGCTCGAAAGTTTGAGTGTTCCATAGTTTGATCTTCAACGGAGGCTTTGTTGCTGAAAAAAATAATGTTGCATCTCTCTTCATAGGTGGAAACGTTGGAAGGGGTTCAGAAGACATCTCCAATAGTAACACTATACCTTCAATTGTAACTGATGTGATTGGAAATGTGGTTGTACAGTCTTATTTATAGGCAAAAAAATAATAATAAAATATATGCCCTCGTCCATCTATTGGCCGAACCCACACATGTTCGTCCATCTATTGGCCGAACCCACAAATGTTCGTCCATCTATTGGCCGAACCAACACATGTTCGTCCAACCCGTGACTTACTCATAATTTTATTATATTTTAATCATTATTTTTAATAAAAAAACCATTTTCATGATTAATAAATTTTTAAATTCAATTAAAATAAATATTGGCAAATGTATTTTTTTTTAAATGTATTTTAATGTTTTTTTGAACCTTTTATTATAAATTAATTTTAATTATATTATAATATTTTTTTATTCATATTTAATGTTATTTATTATATTTTAATGTTTTTTATAAATATTGGCAAATAAATTTTTTAATTTATATTTTAATGTTTTTTATTTAATTTTATTGTTTTTTAATCTTTAATTAAAATAAAAAATCAATTATAGCTTTTAATAATCATTTAAATCAATTAAAACAAAAATAAAATTAAAAAAAAAAGGGTCCAGTTAGCGTCCGGCCCACCCCTGGCCGGACCCAAACTACGAAAAAAGTTCCTTCATCCGTCCGTTCAAGGGGTGGCCGGACCTGAACTACAACTGTGGCATATTGGTCATTTATTTTCACTTTGTGGCATTATGGTATATTTGTTTCATTTTTGTGGCAGTACAGTAAAAAAATCCAAATCTGCAACTGAAAGTGCTGACAATTAGAACTGACACACACCCTCTTCATAAAACATATTTCGGTGCCGATACAATTGCCAATTCCATGTTCCATCACGTTGTCCCATTTTCTGCTCGATTTTCATATTTTTATTGGAATAAATTCTTTACCAATTTAATTAACTTTCATTGACTATTCAATAGTATTACCTAATAAAAACTACACTTCATTTTGGTTTGGTTACTACTATACGACTTTCCACATGCTCCAAGCTATGGTGAAATTTTATAATTTATTTAACTATGTTCCAATCATATAAATATAATGGTGTCCTTTTCAGTGTGCTTGGTTTGGCAACCAGCAACATAATCCACCTACCCCCACTTTCTTCTACCCCCACTCACGTAACGATTGGTAAACCTTGGTGGAAATTCCTCTTCTCTAAATTTGTATTTTTGTGTGTTTGGTGACATATATTAATTATAAAGTTTAAATTCACTTTTAGCTTTCTAACAAAAAAGGTTATTCCTTTGACTTGTCAAAAATGAAATAGTAAAATAATATAACATTGTTAAAATAAAATATAATATAAAAAAGATAAAATTCTAAAAATTGGTTTGGGTTGTTAAACAAGAGATGAAATATTTGTGTTTGCATAACATACATTAAACAAATAATTTTAAAATATCGCGTAAAATTGTTTATTTATAAAATTAAATTATTTAAAATAATTGCTATTTTTAGTATAGTATTAATTTTTTCAGTCATATATTCTAATTAATATTATGTGTATTATTTTAAAGTCTTTTTTTTTTAATTTACCTTTGTAAAAAAATAAAATCAACTTCAGTGAAAATCAATCAATAATTAATAAAGTCTGTGAGATATTGGATCGAACTCTATTATGGTCGAAGAGTAGCATCTTGGTTCGACAGGATTAAGCATAAAGTCGAAGGCTGTTCACATGCCGGTGTCGAAGATGCTAGAGTTGTTAGCATGTTAAATTAGGTTTTAGTGTTTAAATCCTAATTTGTTAAGTTAGCTTGTTTATTAAGCTAGCTTGTGTAGTTGGCCTTGTGAAAAAAGTCCATTAGTTGGTATGTTAGGTTTTATTATAAATAGCATACTAGTCTCTCATCATTGCATGCTGCAAATCCTCATTTAGGGTGAGAGATGTTATTTGTTATTCTTGTAATCTTGTTTTCTAAGAGAAAGTAAAAGAATAGCAGTTATAACCAATTTTTGAGTTCTTCTTCTTTCTTGTTTTTTATTCTTCCCTTGCTTTATACTTTGTTATTGACATTGAATTCACAACAAATTGGTGCAGTGAGCGTGGAGAAGACGCCTTCAACAAAGTATGAGAATGAAAAATTTACCGGAGTGAATGATTTCGGTCTGTGGCGCTTGAAGATGAAAGTCCTACTGGTTCAGCAGGGTTGCTTGGAAGCATTGAAGGGAGAAACGACCATGAATCCTACATTAACAGCAGCGGAGAAGACGACTATGATCGAGAAAGCACACAACACAATTTTGTTGAGCCTTGGTGATAAGGTTCTCAGACAGGTATCAAAGGAGACGACGACATCAGGGCTATGATGAAACTTGAAAGTTTGTACATGACCAAATCACTGGTAAATCGACTCTACCTGAAGCAAGATTTATATTCATTCAAGATAATTGAAGACAAAGTGTTAGCTGAGCAGTTGGATATGTTCAACAAGCTGATTCTTGATCTTGAAAATATTGATGTGAAGATCGATGATGAAGATTGTGCGCTTTGCCTCGATCACATGATCACTTCAAAGAAACTCTCTTGTATGAAAGGGAGTCCCTGACCTTTGAATAAGTTCAATCAACCCTGTATTCTAAAAACTTGAACGAACGAAAGAAGCATAAACCTTCGACTGTTGGTGAAGGTTTGGCCGTTAAAGGAAAATTCTTGGGAAAGGATGGTAAGTTCGACAAGAAGAAAGACAAAAGTTAACAGAAGTCTTATAGTGGCGAAGCATCTGGTATTCGATGCTATCATTGTAAGAAGGAGGGTCACACAAGAAAGGTGTGCCCTGAACGCTTAAAAGATCATGGAGGTAAGGATAATGGCAATGCAGCCATTGTTCAAGATGATTTTGAATCATCTGATGTCCTTATGGTTTCGAGCAATGACTCTAGGAAGGAGTGAATTATGGATTCAAGTTGCACTTGGCACATGACTCCAAACAAAGACTTGTTCGAGGAATTATGTGATCAAGATGGTGGATCAGTATTGTTGGGAAACAACAAAGCTTGCAAGATTGTAGGTGATGGGTCTTTAAGATTCAAGCTTCATGATGAGTCAATAAGGTTTTTGACTAAAGTCAGGTATGTTCCTGATTTGAAGAGAAATCTGCTTTCTCTTGGTGATTTCGACAAGAAAGGAAATATTCTTCAAGGAGAGAAAATTATCCTAAGAGTCATGAAGAGGCGTGAAGAAACAAGGCTTGTATATCCTTGAGGCTGAAGTTGTAAGTGTAACACCTGAGGCCGAAGAAGGCGAGGGGTGGTTGCACCGCATGTAACACTCGAGGCCAAATTTGGCAAGGAGTGGGCGCCACATCGGAATGAGAGGGATCCTGAGGCCGTGCAAGTATGAGACTGCATGGTTGAAGGAAAGCTTATATGGATTGATGGGTACTGCCTATACCAATAAGATACATATTCTTTTCGGTAGCCCGTTCCATAAGAACTCCATAGTTAAGCGTGCTTGACTTGGAGCAATTCTGGGATGGGTGACCTTCAGGGAAGTTTCCCGGAAAGCGTGTGAGTGAGGTCAAAGCATGCTGAAAAGACTCATGTTGGTTTGTGGGGTCATTTGATAATCCTCAAAGTAGTCTGGGGCGTTACAATAAGTGGTTTGACAAATGTTGCATCCATGAAACCTTTGTCGAAAATAGAAATCTGGCACATGAGATTAGGCCATGTCAGTGAAATGGGTCTGGTCGAATTAGGGAAACAAAATCTGCTTGGTGGAGACAAAGTCGAAAAGCTGAAGTTTTGTGAACCCTGTGTACTTGGAAAATCGTGTAGAGTGAAGTTCAACAAAGGAAAATAAAGAACACATGGTTCCCTTGATTACATCCATATTGATCTTTGGGGGCATGCAAGGTGTCCATCACATTCAGGAGCAACGTATTTTCTATCCATAGTTGATGATCATTCCAGGAAGTTATGGGTATTCATCCAGAAGACTAAGGATGAAACTTTTGAGAATTTCAAAAGTTGGAAGACTCTGGTCGAAAATCAGATTGACAGGAAAGTCAAGATGTTGAGAACCGATAATGGACTTGAATTTTGCAATGAGGCGTTCGACAATTTTTCGACTGCCTCTGGTATTGCAAGGCACAGAACTACTGCAGGTACTCCATAGTAAAATGGTTTAGATGAAAGGTTTAATCAAACTATATTGGAGAGAGTCAGATGCATGTTGACTAGTGCTGGATTAAAGAAGGTGTTTTGGGCTGAGGCTGTTTCGACAACAACATATCTGATAAATAGATGTCCTTCGACAGCGTTAGATATGAAGACACCTGAAGAAGTTTGGACATGACATCCACCGGATCTCAACAAACTGAGAGTATTTGGCTGCATAGCCTATGCTCACATTAGGCAAGACAAGGTCGAACCTAGAGCTCTGAAATGCATGTTCATGGGATACCCTGAAGGAGTTAAAGCTTATAGGTTATGGTGCCTAGAGCCAGGTCACGGGAGGTGTATCACAAGTCGAGATGTAGTTTTCAATGAAGCTGAGATGGCTTTCAAGAAAACTGATGATGATGTTGGTCGAAATACAGAAACATATGACGAAGAGCTAGAACAGGTAGAGATTCCTGTTGAGGTGAAGCATGTTGATGCTGAATTACATATCCCTGATGAAGTCGAAGAAGAAGCAGAAGATGCTGAGGAAATTGAGAAACTATCAATGACTACCTATTGTCAAGAGATAGGTCGAGAAGAGTTATCAAGCCACCTCAAAGACTTGGGTATGCAGATCTTATAGCTTATACCTTAATCTTTGCAAGTGAGGTTCTAGAAGAAGAACCTAGAGACTATAAGGAAGTTATGAGGAGTCAATAGAAGACTGGATGACTGAAGGCCATGTATGATGAGATGAAATCTCTTCATGATAATCACACCTGGGAACTGATCAAGAAACCTGCTGGAGCAAGGTTAGTCAGCTCTAAATGGATTTTCAAAGTTAAGGAAGGAATCGAAGGAATGACATCGAAAAGATACAAGTCAAGATTAGTTGCAAGGGGTTTCACTCAGAAAGAAGATGTTGACTTCAATGATGTGTTTTCTCCTGTTGTGAAGCATAGGTCCATTCAAATGTTGCTTGCCATGGGGGCACAGTTCGATCTTGAGCTGGAATAGATGGATGTGAAGACTGCGTTCTTGTATGGTGATCTAGATGAAACCATCCTAATGAGGCAACCTGAAGGGTATGTCGAAAAAGGGAAGGAAGATTATGTGTGCAAGTTAAAGAGATCTTTATATGGGCGGAAACAATCTCCTCGATAATGGAATAGGAGATTCGACAAGTTCATGGCACGCATAATTTTCGTTAGAAGCCAGTTCGACCACTGTGTTTACTTCAGATTTCGACCTGGTAATTCATTTGTTATTTTGTTGCTTTATGTGGATGATATTCTCATAGCAAGCAACAATGTCGAAGATGTAAAGAGGGTGAAGGCTGAACTCAATAAGGAGTTCGATATGAAGGATCTGGGAGTTGCTTCCAGGGTTCTTGGAATTGACATTCGAAGAGATAAAAGGAAGTCGAAGTTATGCTTATCTAAAGAGGCATATCTACGAAAGATTCTCGAAAAATTTGGTATGTCAAATTCGAAGATATAACACCCCAAATCTACCCAACGTTTATATAAATCAGAGTGCCAAAAAAATCAAACTTAAAAATTGAGGCATTACATCATCATGACATAAAAACAACGGTAAAACAACTTAATTGCAATGGCTACATAGCACATAATAAGTAGAAATACTTTAAAACACATTAGTCTCCAATGATTCATCTTTTAATAAAATAACTACAGCGGATTCTCAACAAAATAAATATAGAATCTTTTAAACAACTGAAAATCACCAACAACTTATCAAAACAACAACTTTTAGTTCAACTGAAGGAAATGACATAAAAATCAAAACAAGCGTTTGTTTCCCCCCCCCCCCCCCCCCCCCCCCCCCCCCCCCCCCCCCCCCCCCCCCCCCCCCCCGAGTGCTACATATCAGAGCGACGACGCCAAAGCTACTAAATTCTTTACTCCTCGTTACCTACACGTTACCAATATAAAGGCAACGGGGAAAAAAATAGAAAGGGTGAGATATCGAAAAATATAAGCGAGAGTATGATAATTAATATTAATATATTAGATAGAGAATCATACAATATTCACCGTTCCAACAATCCACAACATAACAATCAACAAAATAACATAATTGATAGCAACAACTTTATAATGCAACTCGAAATGAGACTCGACTATGCACATGCATGTGGATCCATCGGAGTAAAACTCCCAACTTAAAATCGTGCCAGGTTATCGAGGCATTCAACAAGGCATAAGCCTTCAACTTTCAACTTGTGCCAATCCAGGCCAACGTGATGAGCATAGCTCCAACTTAGAAATGCAATGTATGCAACTTAACATGAATGGCACACACACAACAACTTCAACAACAATACAACTTCTAACAACGAAATCGACTTCAACTTTCAACTTTGCCCATTTAAGCCTACAACTCAAAAACTGTTCAATTTGGATCAAAACCAACTTATTTCGACGGTACCTGCAACTCAATCATTCGGCATGAAAAATCAAAAAAATAACCAGCAACAATTATCTACTCGTATATACGAACAGCCCAGTAAATTTTTTCCAGTTCCGAACAACTAAATATACCGCTTAATTCGGCCAACCGGTATTGTTAATCAGCATATTTCACTTATTTTCATAAAAATGACACCACTATAATTATCTACTAAATAAACTTAGTTACCCCGTAAATATTTGTTGAATTCCGGACACTAATTTTTTACCGTTTAATTTTGGCTAACAGTCTAATTTCAGTTATTTCGGCTAAACCGATACTGTTTCCAGCATTATACCATCACTGCTAATTAACTAAACTTCTTATAAAATTATTCTACTGATATACTTGATTTTTTTTTACTCATTAAAAATTATTCTGCTATGCTGAACCCATTCCTGCTACAGACTACTATATTTATCCTGTAACTAGTTTTTCTTCTTCTGCTCTGTTAGTTTCCCTCTGCCACTGGTTTATAGACAACACTTGCAAATTCACATGCCTTGTATCCTTACTATAATTCCAATTAATCAATTAATATTTTACTCCTAAAATATCTAATCTCATATGTACTAGTATGTGTATGGATGCTTGTACTGCTAGTTACACCAAAGGATCAATATGCTAAGAAAATAATACCTTGCCTATATCTAAAAAGTGGCCAAAATAATACCTTGCACATGTATTTTTTTTTTTCTTTTCTTTTCTTATTCTACTAAGGACATGTTTATACTTAGTTAATTTTTCAACAAAACTACTATCCAACAAATAAGTTCCAAACAACACCCAAAATATTAAATTTCCAAAAACTACTCCAATTCCTCAATAAATTTTCACACAGGAAAACACACAAATCAACAATATCACTAATAGAACAACATGTTTTCAACACAAGTTAATTGATACACCAAATTAATTCACAAAATCACTGCAATTTCATCACAAAAACACAGGATTGACAGTATAATTATACAACCCTAAACTCCACGTAAAAATTATCCTACAATCGATTATATTAGTCGAACCCCACCCCTTACCTTTGGATTGAAGAGGGCTCGAACAATTCGATAAAAAAACGCAACCTTTAGACTGCAATTTGACACTGTCGGTAACCCTTGTTCCCAATTTAATTTCTTCTCTCTACTGCTACGTAAATGCACTTCTCTTTGTTTTTCAAAAAGTGCTACTTTTCCCAGGTCACTACTTACATTTTGTTTTTATTTAAAAAAATATAACTATTACTAATATTCTATTGGGCTTAAATCTCACACACCCCTTATTACTACTATCAACTTTCATATAGGCCCATTAGTAATAATTCTCATAAAATTAATCTAATAAAAATACAATATAAATTCTAATATTAATTTCTCGACTAATTTTACCCGACTATCAACTTAACGACGTAACCCACATATTTGACATAACTAAGAATTAATCGAAACGTATTCAATAATACTTAAATTAAAATATTTAATTAAATACGGGCGTTACAGAAGCCAGTTGTGACTCCGACAAACCCTCAATTCAAGCTGAGTATCAGTGTCCTAGTACTGATTTCGAAAGAGGCTATATGAATAGCATCCCATATGCTAATATAGTTGGTTCTTTGATGTATGCTATGGTCTGTACTAGACCCGACATAGCATATGCAGTAAGTCTTGTAAGCAGGTACATGGCGAATCCTGGAAAGGCTTACTGGCAAGCACTGAAGTGGATTTTGAGGTACATAAATGGGTCTCTGAATAGGGTCCTAATTTATGGTGGAGCCTTGGGGGAAGATAGTAAATCCATAATCGAAGGATATGTCGACTCTAATTATGCAGGTTGTATGGATTCTATAAAATCTATTTCTGGATATGTTTTCACTATGTTTGGAACATCAATTAGTTGGAAAGCAACACTTCAGAAGGTTGTTGCTCTATCAACCACTGAAGTGGGGTATATTGCCCTAGCTGAAGCTGTGAAAGAAGCATTTTGGCTTGAAGGTTTTGCAAATGAGCTGAAACTTCAAGTTCAAGGTATCATTGTTAAATGTGATAGTCAAAGTGCAATACACCTGTCGAAGAACTCAGCATATCATGAACGAACTAAGAACATTGATGTGAGGTTGCATTTCGTCATAGGAGTAATCGAGCGTGGAGAAGTCCAAGTGCTGAAGGTTTTGACGGATCACAATGCTGCTCATATGATCACCAAGTCATTGTCGAGTTGCAAGTTTTTCCACTGTATGCGGCTGATAAAGCTGCATGAAGAAAGCTAGTTTGTTCCCTTGATGTTGTAGAGTTAGATCCAAGGTGGATATTTGTGAGATATTGGATCGAACTCTAGTATGGTCGAAGGGTAGCTTCTTGGTTCGACAGGATTAAGTATGAAGTCGAAGGTTGTTCAAATGCTGGTGTCAAAGATGCTAGGGTTGTTAGCATGTTAAATTAGGTTTTAGTTTTTAAACTCTAATTTGTTAAGTTAGCTTCTTTATTAAGTTAGCTTGTGTAATGGGCCTTGTGGAAAAAGCTCATTAGTTAGTATGTTAGGTTTTATTTTAAATAGCATACTCGTCTCTCATCATTGCATGCTGTAAATCCTAATTTAGGGTGAGAGAGGTTATTTGTTATTCTTGTAAACTTGTAATCTTGTTTTCTAAGAGAAAGTAAAAGAATAGCAGTTATAACCAATTCTTGTGTTCTTATTCTTCCTTGTTCTTTATTCTTCCCTTGCTTTATACTTTGTTATTGGCATTGAATTCACAACAAAGTTAATTTAATAAAATTATTGTTATTATCTTAAGTAAAAAAAATTAGATAAGAGTGCAAATACATCATATGATAGATATTACATTCCAACTATGATGACAATTGGCACTCTACAACTAGCACTTGTCATTTGCAACACCCAATCAATGATTTTATTAAATAAATAAGAATAACGAGACTTTAGGGGTACGCTCAAAATGACCAACAATTTATTTCTCATTAAAATTTGACTTTTTCACTCAACCAAAATACAGAGAGAGAGAGAGAGAGAGAGAGAGAGAGAGAGAGAGAGAGAAATCTCTATATAACTGAATTTTAAATGCTTGCATTCAAAAGTTTGTTACAATTCAGTTTAAGACTAAGTATTTATAGCTAACCTAACCGTGCTGACTCACCTGGGTTAGTTACAGGGCTTTAGCATTAATTATAACAACTTTGTTATATTTGTACATATTACGTATTCTTCAAATTTTTGATTCATTTATGTATCATTTGATAGTTTTCTATTTATTTTGTAGGTATTGATGTGTATTTGGAGCATGAGCAATAAAGTGTCGAAGACACTGCTTCAAACGCGCAATTTTGAGCAATTCATAAATGAATAAGGCTCAAATCAAAGAAGAGGAAATCATCAATTTTGTTGATATTTAGTAATTATTAGATAGGAAATTGAATAAGCTTTCCAATTCTTCGAACCGGGCGCAAATCGGAGTTACAGTTCTCAAGTTATGGTTAAACACTAGTGCTGATTTTTTTATGATAGCACCGACATCGCGAAGCGCCTTCTGAGGGCGCGAAGCACGCCTTGAAACTTTGGAATTCAATAAATAGGAAAATATCATATTTTTTAGGTATGTGTTGGGTATTTTTGAGTCCTAACACCATCACAACCATTTTTTAGTAGAGAGAACTTGAAAACAACAATGAAGCTTTCATTTTTATGATTCGGAGTCTGATTGCTCATCGATCGGAGTTGACAAATCAGGAGATTTGTGATTCTTCTTCTCTTTTCTCTATATATTCTATATTTGTTGCGTTTTTTTTGTAAGTTTAGTCTAAATAATGTATATTTGTTACTCTATTATTGTATAAAGTTTGCTTTACAAATCTTTGTCGGTGTTTCCTTGATCTTTTTGCTTAAATGTTTTGGATTTGTATTGTTATAGACATATAGCTCATAAATCTTGATTAGGGGGATATCTGTAAATTTAAATTCTATAGATAGGTTTGGGGTTAACATCCACATAATATCGAAGTTTAATGCCTTTGTGTTGTTCGACCAGTTGAGACATCGTTGAAAGAGCAATATGGTTGAACTTTCGTCGGTGTTGCAGAAATGGACATTGATGTTGTGGATGTATGGTAATGATAGTTTTCAAAGTTGGTACACGTCGGATACTCGTTTATTTCTTTCTATAGCATAACATGTTTATGAAACTTATCATTTGTATAATTATCATGCCATTCATTCATTGTGCATTACTTGCATTTTAATTGAATCACTTTAGTTCCCTTTTTACCCATAAATGTGAGGAAGCTTTCCATTGTTCACATATGGTGGAAGCCACGATTCTTGTTTTAACTAGATTTTATTATGCTTAATCTTTTATTTGTGTTGATTGTATGAATACGTGAAAAGGATCAAGGCAATTTTTATTTCATTTTGAGCACAACTACCTTGGTCAAATAGTTAATTCACCTTGTGAGTGTGTGATCATTTGTATCCCTTTTAAGCCTTTTGTTAATGTCCAAGTTGTTTTTTCTAAATACTTGTCTATGAGTGTTTGGTTCTCGTTTTTGTATGGAACGTTGATTATGTGTTTTCTTAAACCCTCAACCTTGATTTTTGGTTTTAATTTTTCCCTTGCATTAGAAAGTAGGGAGTATTCACACTTTGATGTTAGTTGAATTCAAGTTGGGGAGATAAATGGTTTCTACTTATTTGGTTAATGCTATGAGGTTGAAAAAGAGATAAACAAGTATTTACCTTTATGTGTGTTTTTGTACATTTGTCTTTTGTTTTAAAAAACTTGTTGATTCACGATTCTTTTGTTTATTACTTTTGATTCTTTGAGTTATTAATTTTTGTTTGAGGACAAACAAGTTTAAGTTGGGGAGAGTTTGATAAGTATCAAAGTATAGTTATTCTTGTATATAATTTTACGGTACTTATCGTCTCTTTTTCCTCAACTTGTGCGTGAATGCGTATGTTTTCGTTATATTTGTATATATTATGTATTCTTCGAGTTTTCGATTCATTTATCTACCGTCGATAGTTTTCTATTCATTTTGTAGGTATTGATGCTTATTTGGAGCATGAGCAATAAAGTGTCGAAGACACCACTTCAAACGCAAAATTTTGAGCAATTCATCACAAATAAGGCTCAAATAATATAAGAGAAAATCTTCAATTTGTTTGATATTTAGTCATTGTTAGATAGGAAATTGAATAAGCTTTCCAACACTTCGAACCGGGCGCAAATCAGAGTTATGGTTCTCAAGTTATGGCAAAAACACTAGTGCTGATATTTTCTTGACAACACAGACCGCATGAAGTGCTCTCTGAGGGATTGAAGCATGCCCTGCGACTAGGGGTGTCAAAACGGGTCGCCCGCCCCGCCCGTCACCCGCCCTGCCTTATGCCCGCTAAAAAACGAGTGGGGCGGACATGCCCGCCAAGTAAAATGGGCATAAAAGTCATGCCCGCCCCGCCAAGATGGCGGGTTGGCGGGCTTACCCGCCTATTTTTATTTATATTTTTTTAATAGATTAATAGGCCTTTTTTACCTTTTAATTAAACTTTTTACTTATTTTTTAAAACAATTTTTTATAAAAACAACTTTTTAACAAATTTACTTAAAAAATATTACATATATTTATAAATAAATGTATAAAAAAAACCATAAAAAATTGCAATTACTAGAATTAACTAAAAAAAGAGTGAGTTTTGGAGGAGGGGCGGACTTTGGCGGGTGGCGGGCTTTGGCAGGGCGGGTATGAAGGGCGGCGGGTTTTGGCGGGGCGGGATTTGGCGAGCGGTGGGCCTAAAATCTCAACCCAACCCGCCTTTTTTTGGCGGGTGCACGGGCCGGCCCGGCGGGCCACGGCCCGTTTTGCCACCCCTACCTGCGACCTTGGAATTCAATAAATAGTGGGAAAATCAGATTCTTTTAGGTATGGGTTTGGTATTTTTTTAGTCCTAACACCATCACAACCATTTTTAAGTAGAGAGAGCTTGAAAACAACAATGAAGCTTTCATTTTGATGATCCTGAGTCAAATTGTTTATCAATCGGAGTTGACAAACTGGGATATTTGTGATTCTTCTTCTATTATCTCTATGTATTCTCTATTTTTTGGGTTTTTTTTTGTAATTTTAATCTAAACATATGTATATTTGTTACTCTATTGTTGTATAAAGTTTGCTTTGTAAATCTTTGTCGGTGTTTCCTTGATCTTTTTGCTTAAATATTTTGGACTTGTGTTGTTATAGACATATAGCTCATGAATCTTGATTAGGGGGATATCTGTTAGATTTAGTTTCTAAAGATAGGTTTGGAGTTAAAATCCATATAATATTAGAGTTTAATGCCTCTATGTTATTCGACCGGTTGAGACATCGTCAAAAAGAGCAATATGGTTGAACTCTCGTCGATGTTACAGAAATGGACATTGATGTGAGGGATATGTGGTAATTTTGACGAGTATTGTAAGTTGAGTGTGATAATAAAATTGTATTGAGATTGTTACAAAACAACAAAGGGGTAAATTCCAATTATAACATGAAAATTTATAAAATAATTCAGAGTAAAACATGAAAACAAGGGTGCCACAATTCCAATTATAACAATTTTATCATAAATCAGTTGTCATGCTTCACTTAGGGGCAAATCATCCATTTAACAAAATCATGTTTCTATACAGCGGAACATTAATCAACAGATAAGCATAACATCATCTATGCAATATCTCACAAATTACTCCAATAATAACAAAATAGAGTATCATCATCAACTCTAAACTAGCGTTCCCCCAGTGTTACAATATCAGAGCATGACACCGACACTATACTTAAGCAAACTGGCCTATGAGCTATCCTCACCAAAGCCAAAAGCCGCTACTCGCCAATCTGAAATCATCAAAGTAAGGGTGAGTCTCATTCACAATTAACAAATGTTATCGAATCATAAACAATAACACATCATAGTCACATTATTCATCCAATTTCATTATATTCAGATTGTCAGAAAGTACTCATCCACACACAACAACAAATAGAATACACTACCAAGAGACAACACCATAATTCATCCAAATAAATCATAACCATTACACAATCATCGCATATTATAACACTGGACAATCTTCCCTTCATGTTATAATAACACAAGTAGCCTAATGCAAATGCAACTATATGCATGTGGTACCAAAATCTGGGATAACCCAACTCACCGATCCACCATCGTCAAGGATACGGCAACACCCACTCACTAATTCCACACAATGGGAATTAGCTACCACTGATCCACCATCGTCAAGGATCAGCCACATAATGATTATGAATGCATGTATCAACCATAACATGCTCATCACCCACATAAATCAACCAAATGTCATAATCATCAACCACCACAATAATCAATAGCCATACACAGTTATGCTATTTCTCAACCATAATAAAATACATATTTTACATCAACAATATATGTATAACAAACACCAATTACAACCACAACATCATAACAGGTAAATCATTCATCACAGTGCAACAACAATAACACCCCTCACAATCGTGTACCAAGTACAACAAGCAACTCATCAACGACAGAGTATTTACCTCATCATTCATCAAAACACATGATAACCATATCTACCATGAACAACACCCATTTGCACAATTAACAGAAGCAACCACATTATCATAACATACATCATTGCACATATTCAATTATGCACACCACAACCATTGCACCTCATCAACTATGCAAAACCAGGATAAACCACATTTGAAGAAAATGATACTTTTTAAAATAAAATTAAGTTATTATTGTTTTACTCATTTCATGTGGTAGAGCATTCAATTTAAGGAACAACGTCCAAAACGGCGTCTAAAACGGACTTACGGTTTGAAAGTTACACATCTTTACATTTTTCAAAGAAAACAATTATCGCTACAGCACGCGGCGCCACCCACAGTTCGCGGCGCGTAACGGATAGAAAACACGCCTTCGCGGCGCAAACACAGGTTCGCGGCGCGGAACGAGAAAAGTTACGCCTTCGCGGCGCGCACCCACCTTCGCGGCGCGAACTGGCAAAAACCAGAGATCTCACATCGATTGACAGCATTACGGGATTCATCCCAAAATCCCCAAAACCAAACCAAGTTATGTTGTGAACCTCAATTACCACCATATCAGCCACATACATGTTATAACACAAATATAACACACAAAGAGGATCATTTAATCATCATAACAATCATATAATCATACAATTCATCAAATCATACAATTCCCCTCAAAATCATCCCAAAACCCCAATCCATCATATAACCAATTGACACAAACAATGCATCTAAATCAGTCCTATTATCTATGATACGATAAAAGATATTAACCGGAAGAGTCCCCCCTTACCTTAGCCAAGGATCTTGATTAGCCCTCTTCCTCTTCTGTTCCTCTTTCACGTATCAGCACTTCTACTCTTCTGCTCCTCTTCCACATCTATTTTCCTTTTTTCCTCAATTCCTTATTTTTATGAAAAATAGATTTTAATTTAGTAAAGGGCTTTACTAACATAACACCCCCTCATTACTAACACCACATCAAGCCCAATAACCTTT
This sequence comes from Vicia villosa, assembly GCF_029867415.1. NCBI lineage: Eukaryota > Viridiplantae > Streptophyta > Magnoliopsida > Fabales > Fabaceae > Vicia > Vicia villosa. Next base: position 34,358,810 of record NC_081183.1, on the reverse strand, counting down.
TTTCCATAATTCTTCAATTAAATCCAATCAAATGCCAAATAATTTCAAATAAATAATTTAATTCCAATTTAAATCAAATAATGAAAATATGGGGTGTTACAACTCTCCCCCACTAAAAGAGTTTTCGTCCTCAAAAACATACTTCAAGTGAAAAGTCCCGGATAGAGCCCTTCATCCGACTCTCCAGTTCCCTTGTAACATTTCCATCAGTCAATCCTCAAAAATCCATCTGACATAACCAACAGGAAACATGTTTCATACATTCAAATCCCAGTTCTTGCGTCACATTTGACTATCCAAAAGTATATCACTCGCTATATCTCCAAAAGGTTAACAACAATAGAACGTTGGGGTACAACCTATACAATACGCTCAACAGCCGAGCAATACAATTACACAATCTATAGTATGATCACACTTGATCAACAATACAGTAATGGATCCCTTCTACCGAACATACCAACCTTAGACACGCTTTTCCATCTGAGCGATAAGGTAATACTTACACTTTTCACCAACCGCTTCCTTCAAGAAACTCAATACTCATATTCCTATACCATTGAATTCCAATTATCTGACTCCTCTTAAATCACACCAGTAATTATCCAACACGTTACATTCCGCTTTTTCCGCACTACTCTGACTACTCATCACAATCATCTATACCAAATAGATTTCTGAGTTTTACCCGATTCCGACTCTCTTTACTCATTCGTTTCAAGAATCATTCTTCATCATTCATGGTACTAATCTACCATTTAGCAATCCTTACTCGCATCCAACGAAAACCAATTCCTGATTTACTTCCTCTATTTAAACATCCTAACCATCAGAACAAGTACACACTCATCGGCTTCAATATACCATCGCTTACAAGATAGCTCAACTGAGTCACGCTCTCTACTAAGAATCAAATCAACTCCGTCCTTCATAGAGTGTAATTCCTCATTATATCTGGAATCCACAATACCACCTTAACAACGAAACAAAATTATTACAACATCATATAACATCAACTCTTCGTTTTAATTTCGCCAATTACATACTCGTTAACTACGTACAACCGTAATAACATATTCATCATCTCGGCAATTATTCAAAAGAGTTATAATTCTTCGACACGACATCCCTACATCCACTGGATTCTAAATCCAACATATAGATCAACACATATTCTCTATGTAGGCTTCCGACACATTAATTCCTTACTTCCCGCGAGTAGTACTCATAACACTACTCCACATCACACTTTCGCTGCGTGACTCTGATTTCCCGTCTTAAGTCATCATCCACCATGTTGCACTCTTTCATATTCACTTTTTCATAAGTCCACACAACATAGTGAGTGATTATTCTTCACGGCTTAGTATTCATCACATCTTATACCATTAAGGTAACGAAACAAGTTCATCTCATTTATATGATTTCCGTCTACTACCAACAAGAGATTAAGGGTGATCAAGTCCTCAATTTGTCAATAGATAGTTAAAAATCATATTTAAGCATAAATCGTTGTTACTACATAACAGTGTCCTTTCCGGGTTTGCACTCAAACTCATTAACATCGTCATAGTTCAATAATTCACTATAGTGTCCTTCTTCTAGAATATTATTCCGAAGCTCAAAACATCAGTTACACAAATCAACGTCAAGTCTCAACCTATCGATCAACTAAACGTCATCTTCCTGACCTTTTCTAATCTCGTTAAGAATACCACTAGTCATCTTCTAGCATACTCAATCTAACACTATTAGAAGTGCCTTCACATACCAACTCAAGTCTCAAAATTGTCCAATTCAATCCAACTCATTCATCATTAGCACCGACATATTTAAAGACTTGCAACGCAGTAACACAACACTCGTAACTCGTGGTTTTACTCCAAATTCTATGACATCCTTCGTGCCCAAATATCATCCCACTCGACATCTCAACAAAGTCTTCCTCATATTCAATAGGTGTCAGAAATCCTCTAAAATTCCTCTGTTATACTTATCGTTACTCTGCCATCACAAATACGGCTCCAAGAGTTCTAAAGTTTATTCCATCTTTGCTACTAATTCAATCCTCACTAAACTCCATCGGTACTCAAATCATCTTTATTACCAAATATCTCATCGACTTATTCATCAACAACATGTCTTACTCAACTTCGTTTCAAATAATCACGGTAGTAGGCATTCCTATTCAACAAATTTCACGCTTCCTTAACTGAATTCAGAATATCTCCTTATAGGATCACCTCTACTGTATTTATAACTCTCCCATAATGTAGAACATAATCTCTCCTCTTCATAGGTTCAAACGACACATTAATCCGACACTCGGAACTCAAGATATGAATTTTCCAATCGTTGCCCGAAAATGCAACACTGACATCATGCAGCGACACTCTATACGATATATCCAAAACTCCTCAATTGTTAAATTCAATTCTTAAAATTACTCCTCAACAACCTTCTGATTATTCCTTCGATCCATTCAACACTGACACTGACATCCCGTGCCGTACCAACAAACAAGTCTAGTTCTAAGAGCACGCGTAACCGCAACTTCACCTCTTTCCAACATCATCCTGTCACAATTAATTATGTTACAACTGCTGCAACCATTTTTATAACGAAGTTCATCTCGTTAGCTTTCCGACGCTTCAAACGGAACTCAAATCGGATGTCCAGAACTCCAGTTATGAATTTTCAAAGTTCCGCAGCTATTCAGCAATTTTCATGCGTTTTGCTTACGAAAATCTCTCTCCAAAACTCATTCTCTTCAACTCTATCACATTCCAAACAGCCCCTTATCATATCTCTTTACTTCCAAACATTCTTATAACTTGAGCAACACTTCCTATCGCCAAAGTGCGATTTCTGGAACATTACGACAGCAATCCTCTTTGCAAACTTGCAGCTGAATCTCTTCCGAGACGTAAGGCTACTCAACTGACATCTTTGCAGTACACCAGTAGAGCTGACACATCGCAACTTTCCAATTTTCTTCTCTTACAATAATTGTCAACTACCTCTAATCATCTTCCTTCAAGATGTTCCAACTCAATTCCCAGTGAAGTCTTAATTCCAAGTCACCTGCAATTCGGGAAACAACAAACTCCAACAATGCTTGCATTGTTGCCAACAACAGCCTACTGAATCAATCTTCTTACAACTGAAACATAACCGAGAAGCGAAGCTTCTCCCCCACTTGTTTCAATCCCACACCTGCAACAAACAACCAAGTACCGACAGTGATTCACTCACATGTCGCATACCAAGGAATAAAAATGCCGACAGTATTCAACCGTCGTGCAACTCAACTGACTCAACAATTGGCCGGACGGACCGACCTGCTCTGATACCACTATTGTAACACCCTTCTAAACCCCGCGAAAATTTATAAAATAATTCAGAGTAAAACATGAAAACAAGGGTGCCACAATTCCAATTATAACAATTTTATCATAAATCAGTTGTCATGCTTCACTTAGGGGCAAATCATCCATTTAACAAAATCATGTTTCTATACAGCGGAACATTAATCAACAGATAAGCATAACATCATCTATGCAATATCTCACAAATTACTCCAATAATAACAAAATAGAGTATCATCATCAACTCTAAACTAGCGTTCCCCCAGTGTTACAATATCAGAGCATGACACCGACACTATACTTAAGCAAACTGGCCTATGAGCTATCCTCACCAAAGCCAAAAGCCGCTACTCGCCAATCTGAAATCATCAAAGTAAGGGTGAGTCTCATTCACAATTAACAAATGTTATCGAATCATAAACAATAACACATCATAGTCACATTATTCATCCAATTTCATTATATTCAGATTGTCAGAAAGTACTCATCCACACACAACAACAAATAGAATACACTACCAAGAGACAACACCATAATTCATCCAAATAAATCATAACCATTACACAATCATCGCATATTATAACACTGGACAATCTTCCCTTCATGTTATAATAACACAAGTAGCCTAATGCAAATGCAACTATATGCATGTGGTACCAAAATCTGGGATAACCCAACTCACCGATCCACCATCGTCAAGGATACGGCAACACCCACTCACTAATTCCACACAATGGGAATTAGCTACCACTGATCCACCATCGTCAAGGATCAGCCACATAATGATTATGAATTCATGTATCAACCATAACATGCTCATCACCCACATAAATCAACCAAATGTCATAATCATCAACCACCACAATAATCAATAGCCATACATAGTTATGCTATTTCTCAACCATAATAAAATACATATTTTACATCAACAATATATGTATAACAAACACCAATTACAACCACAACATCATAACAGGTAAATCATTCATCACAGTGCAACAACAATAACACCCCTCACAATCGTGTACCAAGTACAACAAGCAACTCATCAACGACAGAGTATTTACCTCATCATTCATCAAAACACATGATAACCATATCTACCATGAACAACACCCATTTGCACAATTAACAGAAGCAACCACATTATCATAACATACATCATTGCACATATTCAATTATGCACACCACAACCATTGCACCTCATCAACTATGCAAAACCAGGATAAACCACATTTGAAGAAAATGATACTTTTTAAAATAAAATTAAGTTATTATTGTTTTACTCATTTCATGTGGTAGAGCATTCAATTTAAGGAACAACGTCCAAAACGGCGTCTAAAACGGACTTACGGGTTGAAAGTTACACATCTTTACATTTTTCAAAGAAAACAATTATCGCTACAGCACGCGGCGCCACCCACAGTTCGCGGCGCGTAACGGATAGAAAACACGCCTTCGCGGCGCAAACACAGGTTCGCGGCGCGGAACGAGAAAAGTTACGCCTTCGCGGCGCGCACCCACCTTCGCGGCGCGAACTGGCAAAAACCAGAGATCTCACATCGATTGACAGCATTACGGGATTCATCCCAAAATCCCCAAAACCAAACCAAGTTATGTTGTGAACCTCAATTACCACCATATCAGCCACATACATGTTATAACACAAATATAACACACAAAGAGGATCATTTAATCATCATAACAATCATATAATCATACAATTCATCAAATCATACAATTCCCCTCAAAATCATCCCAAAACCCCAATCCATCATATAACCAATTGACACAAACAATGCATCTAAATCAGTCCTATTATCTATGATACGATAAAAGATATTAACCGGAAGAGTCCCCCCTTACCTTAGCCAAGGATCTTGATTAGCCCTCTTCCTCTTCTGTTCCTCTTTCACGTATCAGCACTTCTACTCTTCTGCTCCTCTTCCACATCTATTTTCCTTTTTTCCTCAATTCCTTATTTTTATGAAAAATAGATTTTAATTTAGTAAAGGGCTTTACTAACATAACACCCCCTCATTACTAACACCACATCAAGCCCAATAACCTTTTTTCCATAATTCTTCAATTAAATCCAATCAAATGCCAAATAATTTCAAATAAATAATTTAATTCCAATTTAAATCAAATAATGAAAATATGGGGTGTTACAATATGAACATGGATATTGCCATAATACAGAGTACCCAATATGAACATGGATATGGCCATTATGAACATGTAGAATGTGGGTTCAGTCATAAAGTCAGTGCCATGTTTAGAGAGTTTCAAATTTGAGATCATAGGACTAGGAAACACTTTTGCATTTGAAATATTATCCTTAGAGAGTAGGTCTTTAAGACCTTGGCTTGAGACAAAAATAGAGAGTTATCTTTAAGATGAGTGAATTTAATACCCAATAAATACTCAAGACTGCCAAGCTGCTTCAGAGCAAACTAAGAGTGAAGTTTGGTGATGAGTTGTTAAATGTGAATGGAGGAGTTTCGGTGACAATAATGTCATATACATACACAAGCATGAAGATGGTGTATGTAGAAGTAACAATAGGGAAAAGAAAGGGGTTACGTCTACTGGATATACAACAAAAACCTTTGAGTACCTGAGTTAGTTTCTTAACCCAGGTCCTGAGCACCTGCTTCAGGCCATACAGGGCATTGTTTAATTTGTAAACTATATTTGAGTCGACATTTTCAAGTCCATGAGGTTGGGGAATATAAACTTCCTCTTCTAGGATGCAATTTAGGAAGGTATTGTTCATATCAAGTTGAATGACATGCCAACCTTAAGAAATGGAAATGGGCAAAACAACTCTGGCAGTTACATGCTTGACTACGGGGGAGGAGGTTTTAGTAAAGTCATAGCCATGTTGTTGGTGGAAACCCTTTTCCACTAACATGGATTTGTACTTACTCACATTTCCATCGAGATTTTGTATAATCCTAAACACCTATTTATACCAATTTTATGCTTGTTAGATGGTAGATGAGTAAGATTCCAAGTTTGATTACTCATCATGGCTAAATATTCCTCATTCATGGCTGCCAATCACTTAGAATCCTTCATAGTCATATTGTAAGAAGAGGATTCAAGTTCAGTGATGAGAAACATTGGATGCAATATTGTTTAGACTATTCCAAATTTTCTCCATGTGGCCATTGCATGTGTTTTAAGGATGTAGGAAAGGTAGAGCATGGGGGTTAGAGGGAATAGGTGATTACATGGATATAGAAGAGGAATTTTGAGGAAATGAGGGAAAAGAGAGTTTTGGTTTAGGCAGTGAGGGAAGAGAGGGGTTTTCATGATTTGATTTAGTGTTAGGTAATATACTTGAAGATGATATGGTAGGAGATGATCTAGATGATGATAAGCGAGGGGAGATAGTGGAAAGAGTAGGTGAAGATTTGGAAGATGCAGAAGCAGAAGGGATAAGAGGAACCATAGGAAAAATTGAGGATGAGGTAGTGTAAGGTATGGAAAGGGAGGGCTGAGTTTGAAAGAGAGTGGTAAAAGGAAATTTGGACTAATGAAGGATAACATCCTTATAAATATAGACTTTGCCATTAGAAGTTAGGCATTTGTAGCCTTTATGACTTGATGAGCATCCCAGGAAGATGGACTCTTGAGAATGAAAGTTGAACTTGTGGGGAGAAAAAGGCATAAGATATGGATAACAAGCACAACCAAAAGCCTTAAGAAATTTTTAGTCAGGAAGTTGATGACAAAGCATATAGTAGGGAGACTGCATACCTAGGAGAGGGGTTGGCATCATCAATTACTTCATTACAAGTTTTTCTTTACTATTTACCATTATCAATTATTTTCTTTTACATTTTTCTACACCATTCAATATTCATTGAGTTTTAGATTTTTTTCCATACTTTCTTCACTATTCATTACTATTAGTTATTTTTCTTTCGGATATGTAGCGTGATGCTTAGTTGTATACCAATATGTCTCTTTGGCAAAGGTCAAATGCTGACGGAAGTGCTTTTTACAATTTTGTTCTATTAAAGGACCAAAACATATATGGGTCACTGTACTTGCATGTACTGTGATTCATTTTGCCAAAAAATCGTATTTGTAAAAAATTCTTATCCTTTGTATTTTTGTCAAAAATTGAATTACTTGGATTTGTTTTTTTTTAAATATGGGTTTTGAAGATAAAAATATGAAGAATATGATTGTTTAAAGAAGAAGAAGAAGAAAAAGATGAAGAAAGTGATTGTTGTACTTGCATGTACTCTTTGAATTTTTGGTTGAACTCCATCTTTCATTGGAGATTAAAGCTTACTTTGAGACACGAATGATTCTATTTAAAAACTCTTTTGTGGTTTTTTTCTTAAAAATAATAAAATCTTTCGATTCAAAGGAAGACATTTTAACAGAAAAATAGAGATTTTAACTCAAGATAGAAAATCTTCCAACATGAAGAGAAGAGATTTTAACCCAAAAGAGAAAGATTAGATATGAAAATGTATTTATTTTAGGTTTGAATTAATCTTTTTTCCAGATTTGTTTAACCTGTATATAAGGTTATTCATCTTCCTTAAATTTTTTTGAAACACGTTAATATGTTTTGAAACTGTGTCAAACAAGAGTTTCATTTTTTATTATGAAGAACAATGAAGGAATGACATGCGGTGGAACTGGTGGAAGATAGATGATGGAAGATGGAGAATTTTTTTAGATCTATTTTTTTTTTAATCTGAGTTTTGTCTTCTTATTCTTATTTTTATTTTTAGAAATTTAAATTTCTTTTCACTGTTCATCATCATCAATTTTTTTTTAGATTTGGGTTTCGAAGATGGTTTGAAAATAATAAAGAAGAAGAAGAAGAATATAAAATGAGAAGTAATTATTTTGATTAATTAAAAATATATCAATGGTTAAAATAAAACTTCCTTATAGTGGGCGAAAATGATTTGGGTCAGGCTAAATGCCACGGTCATTGGCATAACTGTTGATAAGAAAAACCAATTTAAAAAGATATTTAGTAGTGCTTAACATATTTTAAAGAAATTCATTTCAAAGGTATCAAAAGTTGTGGGGGGGGGGGGGGGGGGGGGGGGGTGGGGTTGAATACTCATCCACACATTCACCTTAAATTAGTGTTTGTGATCGTGTCTATTAATTTTTTATATGTTGTTTTTTTTACAACAACCGGTATCAATATTTTTATTCTGATTCGACTATAGGAGCTCTTAGTATGCTACGTGTTTATGATATTCCACATCAAAAAATAAGGGTGGCGTTATGAAAGAGATTTTGAGTTGCAGTCATAAGTTTCGTTTTGCGGCTTGGGTTGGAGAAAATTAATAGAAGACTTGTTTTTGACATGTAGAAATTCAAGTAAAAGATACGTTGATACAATCAAGATTACACAAAATGTTAGTTAGTGGTTCGTACATGAGCATTGATTAACAATAATGGAAGGTGTACCATAATATTATGTAGGTGGTTGAAGAACTTCTTGTCAACATGGAAGTTGCACCATAAGTTTTCAACTTGATTTTTGACATGCGAAAATTCTTGGAGCGGTTTAATTCAAGTGAAATATATTCTTCTTTTGATGTAGTTAGTTTTTGAACGATGGTTGTCATTGAAGACAGTGTGAAAATTATCTAAGTGGTGTAGGTTCAATTGACTATATTCTTTATGGTAGAGTATGATAGTTCTTTTGAACTATGATTGTTAGTAAATAAGTGAAAGCTGGTGTATTTAATTAAGATGGAGATTGTTAGTATTGGTTGAAAATACAATGTTGAAGAAGTCTCACATCACTTAGTTTTGTCAAGGAAGATAGAGTTCAAAATTATATAATGGATTCAAGTTCTTCATTATAAAATGCATAAGTCAAAAATACTTTATATGTGTATTTAACTTTTTTTATTATCTTATACTCTTATGTTAGAGTTTGTGAGATATAGTTAAATATTTAATTTGGGGGTGTGGTGTATTGGGAGCCTCAAAATGATTGAAGGTAAATTATATGTCGTAAGAATTTTCACACAGTATTATTATCTGATTATAATTTGATTATGGTTGTGATTTTTCTTCTTAGAATTTCTATGTTACGTTCTTGGGGTTCTTGTGCTGTGATTATATTTGTTAATATTTTTTATGTCAATTTTTCTCAATGCTATCAAATATTTGCTTATTCTTTCTAGCTTAAGTGTATAGGATTTGATTCTATAGAAGAGATCTTTAAGATAAAGAAGAAAAAAAGTAGGTCATACGGGATTTCAAGTATTATCACAAATGATAAATGTCTTTAATATAAGAAATTCTTTGTGTTTATTTAAGGTTAAACAAGTTTTTAGTTCTTATAAATTTTTTAAAATTTATTTTTAATTTTTATTAAAAAAATGACATATTTTAGTTCCTATAAATTTTTTATAAATACAATTTTAGTCTTTGTAATTTTCTAAAATTTTAAAAATTGTTTAATTATCATTTAACCCTTAAATTTTTGAATAATTTTTTTTACATGTTTAAAATACTGTCAAATTTTATTTATCAAATTTTAGAATTTTTTAAAATGAGAAGAATTAAATATGAATTTTTAAATTTCAAAAAATAATGATAAAAGTAATAAAAATTTCGACTTAAAAATTAAATTTTGAATTTTTTTAAAAATTTTTTTATAACACTCTAAACATGTTTGCAAAACAATCATTTATCAACACACATTAGTTTAACAACAAGACTAAAACTATGGATAATAATTTTATAAGGAATAAAATATATCTTTTTTTATAGGGATAAAAAATAAAATCTGATAATTTTATAGAAACTAAAAACATATTTAACTCTTTTATTTATTTATTTATTTATTTTATTTTATTTTTAGAATTGGATTTGTGTCTCTGACTTTTTTTTTCTTTTTTATTTAAAAAAATATTTTTAGGTTGTAAATAAATATAATAAATATTGTGAGCTAGTACCATTTATAATTTTTAATATATGTGAAATTGATAAATATGACTAAGATTGAAGGAGTATTTTTCTTAGCCACATAAGCATGCAAGGAGGTCATAGACTCCTCCAAACATTTTAAATTTTTTTCCCTAGTGAAGAGACATGAAATTATCATAATATACAAGTATATATATTATTTGTGTTATTTATTTTAGCCGAGTAGAAAAGCTTGAGGCACTTACCAAATAATTTGTTTTATTCTAAAATTCGCTCTATTATTCTTGTACTACACGTGACACATGACAACCGACATCAATTTCACACCGTATAATTACCATTAAGTTTTCTTTTATACGTTGAAATGTAGTTTCTAATATCACTATGTCTAAGTAGGTATTCCGATAATATAAAAAGACAAGTAGGTATTCTGACGCGGTTTGGACGGTTTTTACGTAAAAAAATCATTTGATTCATAAGAAAAAAATGTGATTTGGTTTGATTAATTTTCAAAAATAAAACCGAATCAAACCAAATCAAATTAATGTGATTTGAGTTGTTTTGGTTGGTTTAATTTTTTTTAAAAAAAAATTATTGAGTCATACATATATATAGAGAAAAATATATAATTTTGTGTTTTATCTTAGGTTGTTAATCTAGATAGCGGCGCGTAGCGCCGGACCTCCCAAATGCTATAGCGGAATAGCGGGATGACCGCTAATGTGAGCTTTTAAAAATCAAGGCAAATATTTAATATAAAAACATAAATACTAAAATAGTTTTCGACAACATACATAAATACTAAAAATAGGTTCCAACAACCTAAAAGCGTCACGGCAAGGTCCTCTACCGCTACGCTACACCGATATAGCGCGCTATTGACAACCTAGGTTTTATCGTTCATACATTACCATAAAAAATTTATAATAGTCTAAATAAATTTATAATTTGATACATAAAAATACTTCTTATAAGATAAAGAATGGTATACATGAAATTGCATTCGTAAAGAAATATTATACAAAGAATACGATAAAATATATTTTGTCAAAATAATATTTATAAATGAATAATATTTTATTTTTTTATGATATATAAATTAAAATAAATATCATACAAAGAATATAATAAAATATACACATAGACTTTCACAGGAAGATCCTTGTTGCCTCTTAAAACAAAATCAATATGTTAGATTTCTACAGGGAAATCCTTACCTCTTCTTAAGGCAATACGCGGTGTTAGACATCAATTAGAAGATCCTTGTTGCCATCGTGGGCAACACGAATGGGCTATAGATGGATCACCTCCTTTAAACGCGTCTCATGAGGGACTTAGAATCTCGTCAGACCGACTGCTCTAAACACCTAGCCTGAAGGACCAAGAGTCTCATCAGACAAACTCAACTTACATTCTAGGCCGAGAGACTTAACTTAAAGTCTTGTTTGAGGGACTTGCCTAAAGTCTGGCCGGAGAGACTCAACTTAAAGTCTCGCACAAGGGACTCGATTGAAGTCTGTCTTGAGAGACTCAACTTAAAGTGTCGCTATGGGGACTAGACTGAAGTCTAGCCCGAGACACTTATCCAATCGCCTCACGTGAGGGTCCTTAGAGTCTCGTCAGATAGACTCAACTTAATGTCTCGCTTGAGGGATTCGACTGAAGTCTAGCCCAAGAGACTTATCCAATTGCCTTGCCCAAGGTACTTAGAGTCTCGTCTGATAGACTCACCTAAGCGCATCGCTAAAGGCCTAGGCTTCACCGATACAAAGTAAATTAAGCATCTCTCTCTTTACCTAGCCCTTATGCTTGAGGGACCATGTAGTAATATATTTGTGAGGACTCACAAGGGGCAACGAGATCACATCGCTCGTGAGTGGTTGACATTGCCTGCGGCACATCCCACTCATCCAAGATAGGAAAACGTAGGAAGTGACGTGTCTTGGTCAAAGATAGTGTAGAAAAGGAGTTAAGGAAATAACTCATGTCTCTCTAGCAAATAGGGATTCAGTGGTCCACTACCATTAATAAGGTGAACAGTTATTATTTTCGAGAAAACCTAAGTCGATACCCATAGGCCCTTATAAATATCTCAACTCTTAGGTTGAGAAAAGACATTATAAATACACCACAAAATACCACCAAATACAAAACTTCTCGCCCTCATGAATTCGCTCTCAACTCAGAAAAACACCTATAAAACAAGACTTCTCACCAACGTAAATTTGTCCTAGTCACCACAAATTCTAAACCCTCCGACAACCCCATCAACTTAAATTATCATGCATCTGTACTTTTATTTTAGCAAGTATACATTTAAATTAAAAATATTAATTTATTTAATAATTATGTAATAAAAGTACATTTTATAATTTAAAAATAAAATATTTTACGAGCAATTGTTTTCACAATAAGTGTTTATAACTAAGAAGATATGTAGAACTAATTTAATTTTTTTTTATAAATTGCTTTAGCTATATGTCATTTTACAATATTAATAAATTATTAATAATATATTTTTATATTTTTAAATATTTATTATTTTATAGTTTAATATTTTAAATGTTGTTTTTCAATACCATTAATAAAAGTTTTGTAAAACTATTCTTAATAATATGTATAAAAAATCTAAAACGATTTAAGATAAATAAAAATTAAATACCCATTTTATCATAAATTAAGTGACCTACTTGCAAACTAATTTTTTTGAAATAAAATTGATATTTGAATTTTTTTTACATAATACTAGTTATTTTTCAATTGTATTTTCTAATTACTACTACTTATATTATTTTCGATTAAGTATCTTCTATATTGAATTTTTGATAAAGACATATCTACCAATAAACAATAAAAATATTTTGATAAGAATATTGCTCTCTCTATCATTTATACAATATTTTAATTTATATAAAATTGTGAGAGTGTTAATTATAAAACTGAAGGGAACAAAATAATTTAAAGCTTAGTTTAGATTAATTATTAGAAAGTGGCATGAGAGTGTGTAATCAATAAAGATTCAAAAACCAACAACAACAAGTATCATGGTTGGAAATGCGGTAGAAACGGGCCCCACACCATAAACGCGTGATAGTGTCATATGAGTTGTGGTGTCCATGATACGATTCATCTCAACTACCACCGACGCCTCCCACACCGTTAAGACTTAAGATCCATCTCCAGATCCAATCTCAACCCTTCATTTTACCAGCACACATCAAATAAGAACGTGAATCAATAGCTATAATAATGAAAAATGAATCTAATCCCAGATCTTGATTCAAGGGGCTTTTCAGTCATTTACCACTCTTTCAACAACCTCTGTTTCTTTTTCCTATAAATTCATACCTTAGTCTTCCCTTTGGACTCGCACAGCTTGATCAGACTTAATAACCATATTCAAGCTTCCACTTCTCTCTCATACACCTACCTTTTTCTTAGGTAGCATTTCTCTTCTATTTCTTCTATTTATTATTTCTTTTAAGTTTCTTGTTTCTAGATATAGATCTGGTAAGATTGTATAAATTACTTGATATACATTTGTGACTTGAAATTATCTCAAATTTTACAATAATTTTTTTGGTCTTCTAGATCTGGCCTAATTATTATACTGTTTATATTTTTTTTCAGGTTCTAATTAGAGATGGCAACAGAAACATTCCTATTCACATCTGAATCAGTGAACGAGGGACACCCTGACAAGCTCTGCGACCAGATCTCCGATGCTGTACTAGACGCTTGCCTTGAGCAAGATCCAGACAGCAAAGTTGCATGTGAGACTTGCACAAAGACCAACATGGTTATGGTTTTTGGCGAGATCACAACAAAAGCCAATGTTGATTATGAGAAAATTGTCCGTAATACTTGCAGGAACATAGGTTTTGTTTCAGATGATGTTGGTCTTGATGCTGATAACTGTAAAGTCCTTGTTAACATCGAACAACAGAGTCCTGATATTGCTCAAGGTGTCCATGGCCATTTGACCAAAAGACCTGAGGAAATTGGTGCGGGTGATCAAGGTCACATGTTCGGGTACGCTACCGATGAGACCCCGGAGTTTATGCCTCTTAGTCACGTTCTTGCGACCAAGTTGGGCGCAAAGCTCACCGAGGTTCGCAAGAACGGGACTTGCCCTTGGTTGAGGCCTGATGGGAAAACACAAGTGACTGTTGAGTATTACAATGACAAGGGTGCCATGGTTCCAATCCGTGTCCACACTGTCCTTATCTCGACACAGCACGATGAAACTGTGACCAATGATGAAATTGCAGCTGATTTGAAAGAGCATGTGATCAAGCCTGTGATCCCTGAGAAGTACCTTGATGAGAAAACAATCTTCCACTTGAACCCTTCAGGCCGTTTCGTCATCGGTGGACCTCACGGTGACGCGGGGCTAACCGGCCGCAAGATCATTATCGATACTTACGGTGGTTGGGGTGCACATGGTGGTGGTGCTTTCTCAGGGAAAGACCCAACCAAGGTTGACAGAAGTGGAGCCTACATTGTTAGACAAGCTGCTAAGAGTATTGTTGCTAATGGACTTGCTAGGAGGTGTCTTGTGCAAGTTTCCTATGCCATCGGTGTGCCCGAGCCATTGTCGGTTTTCGTCGATTCTTACGGTACCGGAAAGATCCCTGATAAGGAAATCCTTAGCATTGTGAAGGAAACCTTTGATTTTAGGCCTGGAATGATCTCAATCAACCTTGATCTTTTGAGGGGTGGGAATAGTAGGTTTTTGAAGACAGCTGCATATGGACATTTTGGTAGAGATGATGCTGATTTCACATGGGAGGTTGTTAAGCCACTCAAGGGTGGAAAGTTATCTACTTCTGCCTAAGTACTTAAGTGCATAAGTGCTTAAGTGCATAAGTGCTTAAGTGCTTAAGTGAAGTGATTATGGTGTTATAACATGGAGTTTTGGAGGATGCCTACAATCTTGGTTGTACCAAAATTATTATTTTTCTGTGTTTCTGATTTATTATATGTGTTTTATTATTTGTATTTTTTTTCTTTTGATTTGTGTACTTTGTAAGTGTTCGTTTAGAACATAAATGTATACATGATCAAGCGACAAAATGTTGTTCAAGGATTTGTTCCATATAATGTAATAAATATTGAATTAAAGTGAGTTTTTACCATTAATTGGTTACTATTGTTTTTTTTTTTTGGTTGAGGAAGTAAGAAAGTGAAAACAACTTCTACAATAACTAAAATCAAATTATATATCATAATTTTGATTCAAGATTCAAAGGGTGGAATATGATTGGATCTATAATAAATAATTATAATATATTTTAATATTTTTATTATAGTATATGAAGTAAATAATGATAGGAGTGAGTATTGTGACTTTTTTGCTGAAAAATAGACAGTTTAATAATTAAGCCAGATCAGTAAAATGTTACATAAATTAACATTGGCCTTATGTCGACTGATAGGAGGGAGTATTGTGACATTCTTGCTGAAATGTTTTCTCTGGGTGGGGACATGATGTTTTGATAGGCCCATCTTATTACTAGGCTTGAAATAATTGACTTTTCCTAGCAAAAACTACAACATGATATGACCCCTTATTAGAATTTTGACCAATATATCCACTTTTCAAATAATATATCAAGCTAACACCCTCAAAATCATATACTAAACTATCACTCTTTGAAACATTTCTTTTAATTATTATCAAAGTTTTTTGAAGGCTTAATTGCCCCTACCAATTAAATTGATAGACTCATTCTTTTTAATTTTTTTTAAAAATTATATTTGATTTTTTTTCCAGATTTTCTCGAGGAAGATGCTTCCTTCTGAGTTTTTTTTCGAATTTTTTAAAGGTGTGATTTTAAAATAGAGTCATGATATATCTTACTAAACAAAACACACGATAGACAAAATAATAACTTAAAAAATTATGAATTTGACTTTTGACGGAAACATGAGAAGATTAGTGTAATTCTTGTGTTTCGTTAATTCAGGCTTTGTAACAAAAAGATTTTATGTTTGAAATAATATGAATTTTGTTATTGTAAGAATCAGAGGTCATGCCTTTTCCATTGATTTGATTAATGTTATATACAATAAGAATTTTCATAAATAGTCTCTTATATAATCATTACTATTTTATAAATAGATATATGTACAATTATGATCTAATATAATAATAGTCTAATACACCCTCGTAGTTGTAATAGAGAGTTGACGAATGTTAAGACTATCACGAAAATCATCAAGAGTTGCAACGAAACTCCTTTGGTGAAGATGTCAGCAATTTGATAGCAGGAAGGAACATGTAAGACTGTACCTGGCCGCGAGCCACCTTTCCACGCATAAAATGTATGTCCATCTCGATTTGTTTGGTGCATTGATGTTGAACTAGTTGTTGGGTAAATAAATTGCACCCATATTATCATAATGGACTAGAGTGGTTGTGGTTACGGAGAAATTAGTTCCAATAGTAAATTTCTAATCCAACAAGATTCAGATACAACATTAGCGATGTTGCGGTACTCGGCTTTTGCACTTGACCAAGAAAGTGTGTGTTGGTGCTTGGCAGACCATGAGATGAGATTGTCACCAAGATAAACACAGTAGCCAAAGGTGGATCACCTGTTGTCTGGACAACCAGCCCAATCGACATTAGTGTAACATACCAGTTTCCTGACAGAAGATTGATACAAAAGATGGCCGAAATCAAGAGGCGTGAATATACTAAATTATACGCTTCAGAGCTGACATATAATGTTTTAGGATCATTCATAAATAGGCATACCTATTGTATTGCATGAGATATATCAGGTCTTGTGAAAGTTAAATATTGCAATGCACCTGCAAGACTATGATATTCTTTTGGGTCATGACATGGATTTCCAAAAGATCCACTTAGTGTTATCTTGGTGTCGATAGGTGTAGGTGATGACTTGCAGAAGGACATACTTGCTCGTTCTATAATTTCCTCTGCATATTTCTTTTGAGATAAGAAGAGACCACTTGTATGTTTAGTGACAAATATTTCTAGAAAATTACTTAGAGGATCCAAATCCTTCATAGCAAATTCAGAGTTAAGTTTAGACATAATAGAGTCACGAAGAGCATTAGAGGAAGCAGTGAGAATTATGTTATCTACATATAGAAGAATATAAGCAGTATCAATACCGTGATGATAAATGAATAAAGAGTGATCAAAGATGCTGTAAGAAAAACCCAATTGGGGAACATACTCAGTGAATCTTTGGTACCAAGCACAAGGTTCTTGTTTGAGACCATAAAGAGACTTCTTGAGGAGACATACATGCTTAGGGTATTGTGGATCATAAAATCCAGAAGACTAGTGCATATACACAGTTTCATCAAGATTTCCATGCAAAAAGGCATTCTTGACACCATGACTTAGATAATGCAATCTAAGTACCGTGTGAATAGTGGCCAA
This sequence comes from Vicia villosa, assembly GCF_029867415.1. Classification (NCBI taxonomy): domain Eukaryota; kingdom Viridiplantae; phylum Streptophyta; class Magnoliopsida; order Fabales; family Fabaceae; genus Vicia; species Vicia villosa. The sequence continues at coordinate 34,341,086 of NC_081183.1, read as the reverse complement.
TTTGACAACGGGGCTGAACGTTTCACCACAATCTACACTAGATTGTTAATTTGCACCATTACCTACAAGACAAACTTTGTATAACTCAAAAAAACCATCAAATTTCTTCTTGTGCACGAATATCCACATTCTTTTAATAACATTAGCATTAGAGAGACGAGGAACTAATTCCCACGTCTTATTGTCAATAAGAGCATCATATTCATCTTTCATGGCAATTTTCTAATTATGATCATTTAATGCATCAATGGGATTTATGGGTAAATGAGAAATATATTGGTGGGCTGATGTGTGTATGTTAAAAATCATACGAGGTTTGACAATGTGAAGTCAAGACCCTCCATCTAATGTGTTTTGATGAAGACAATGTACAAATCAAATGATCATATCAAAAAACTATGGAAAAAGATTCAAGTACATTTTATCAATTCAAGTGTTCAAGACTCATCATGTGTGAAAGCTAGCATCAAATAAATCAAGACTTTTTATTTTGAAGACTAGCATGAATCTCTATTAATAGAGGTACAAGCATGCAGTTATATTGATAACTTAGTGCTCAAAATATTTTATACATTTTCATCTCTAAAATTCTCAAATTATCATGCATAAAAGCTATTAGCACTTTTTAAGTCAGGCCAGGTTAACTGACTTAACAAAATCTGATGTTATTTGAAATTTGATTAATTATTTAAAATTAAAAAATGTTCTACATTTGTTAAGTCAGGTATCTGCTAAAACCGACTTAACAAGTCCTGTATGAATTTGAAAAAACATCAGTTTTTTAAAACACCTTTTCATGCACTTCTTCATGAAACCTTTTCATTTTAACTTGTCATTTGTTCATGATATTTTTTCATGACTTCACCATGATTCATTAAGGTGTTATGCTCATATAAATACATGAAAATTTTCAAATTACAATTCACCTCTTCCATGACAATTTAACGTCATTTTATTCACTAAAAATTTTAAATAAGTGTTTTTGTTCTTCATATTTCACAAAGAATTTTTCTGCATGTATGTTCTTAACATTCCAGAAAATTCATATCATTCTCATAAACGCTTGAGCACTACTCCCTCTGGCCATTATTATATGCAAGTATTCTCTTTTTAGGTTCATTGAATAATGAATGTATCTGGTCTTTTATGTAGACCATATACATTCATTACTCAATGAACCTAAAAAGAGAATATTTGCTTATAATTCAGGCCGGAGGGAGTATATTGTCATTATAAATTGCTTGTTTGGAAGATAAGATCAATCATAGTAATTGATATATATATATCAACTTTATTTACTTAAATAATTTTCAGATTTGGTTGTAATTCCTTGTTGTCCATGATTGTTGGAAACAAGAGAGTAGAAAGGAAAGAATTGTTTTCTTGTCCTACTTGTTTGGTTTAAACCTTGCTATCCTTGATTGTTGAAAGCAAGAGTGTTGAGTTTGAGAGGATTGTTCTCATTTCAACTTGGGTAATCACAAGAGGATTGTTCTTGGTGATTGTGTTGGTCTTGTATAAGTCCTAACAATAGTAAAACCTCTTTTTATGTCGAAAGGGGACTAGAGTACTCTCGGATTGTGAGGGGAACCAGGATATGTAACACCCCAAATCTACCCCAAACATTTATGCGGAAAAATCAGAGTATAAAAATTCTCAACAGAATCAGGATGTCACACATTCAACATAAACATAAACCTGTCATGCTTTTTAAACTAATACATAACACTATCAGGATTGGAGTGAACAAAACTCATAACATATACCTCTACTTTTGAATAACATAGTATTCAAAGCATAACCCAAACTTAGGTTCAACATGCAACAGATTCACAATGATTCAACAATTAAGACATAACATCTTTTGAATCATAAAAAGAAACAATACAAACAAATCCTCAAATACATCATAAGGTTCAATAAGCAAATAACAACATCAAGCAAGTGTTCATTTCCCCCCGAGTGCTACGTATCAGAGCAATGACACCCAAAACTCGACTATAAGCGGAAACAGCTACTCATCTGGATTACCTGCACGTTACTCACGTGGAGGCAACATTCAAACAGAAAGGGTGAGATATCAAACTATATAAATAGGATTATGATAAATCATATATTAGGTAAGGAATATAAATGAATCACCGTTTCACACAACATCAACATAAACAACACAAAGAACATCATTAAAGAATAGTCTTGATATCAACACATCGACATCTTCAACAAATCAACACATAAGCATCACAATGCATAGACAACAACTTCAACCAACAACAACTAACAAAGACTCGAATGCGACTCAACTATGCATATGCATGTGGTACCATTGGAGTAAAACTCCCAACTTAGAACATTGCCAGTAATTCCGAGGCATAAGGCAAAGCCTTCAACACGGTCACATATCAACATCACACCGTTCAACTTTATGTTATGTTATGCTATGCGGCAACATACAACGACCACGATTCGACAACGAAATAACAATAATACAACAACGGTCACATATCAACAATCACACCGTTCAACTTTAGCCAAAGGCTCACAACACAATCTTAGCAACGAGATTATCACCTTCATAGCAACATATATACAATATCAAGATTCACTAGGATTCACACCTTAAGGCTACCCACTGTTGCACCCCAAAATTTGCCCACATATTTATTCCTAACTGGTTTAAGCTTCTCATTTCATCTGCATACATCCACTAGGTCATCTAACACATCATGCATCATTAATCAATAAATTCGGTATGGAATCAAGGATCTTGGAAATTAGGGCTTCATCTTCACTCAAGCTTGATTCGTCTAGTTCTCCTTAGAGCGTTGGACTGTGAAAACGGGGTTTGGATCCATGGTTACTGTGGACTTTTCTGTCATTAAGCTACAAGGATTTCGTGTTAAGGCGTTCTTCTATGTTTAATTATTATCTTCTTCAAGAATTCCTTCGAAGCAATATTGTTGTGATTGTGAGAATTAAAGTCAAAAATTCAAGAGTTGCCATTGGAATTGAAGGTGAATATTTGTTAGGTGAACCAAGCTTTATTAAGATGCAAGGTATCAGTCAAAAGCAAGTAAAAAGAAGACGAGAAATGCTTTGTGTATTGGAAAGAGGTCTTTGAGTTCAAAAGGATTACAAGAGCACAATATTGTTTCAAGTGCCATTCAACATCATCATCCATTACAAGCTTACATTGTTCATTACAAAGTGCACATTGTTACGTTTACAGAGACTACAATTGAATGAACAAGACCTCAGTACAAAATGTCCATGCATTACAAACTCCATTACAAAATAAATTTGGATTACAGAAGAATTACAAAAAAAAAAATAACTAAACTTGTTCTAAGCCTTGTGTTCATCTTCAACTTTCTACATGTTTCCAACAACTTTCTCTCAAACGCCAAGTTTCACAACTGAACTGAATCCTGCCACGGAGAAAACAACGTCTTGCCAAAATTCTGCAGCAACACAGAACACGGCTCAAACCGAACCAGTTTACAAAAGCCTGACAGAAGTTCATAATGGAAAGAACCAATTCAATTATCAATGAGAAAAAAACAAAAGCTGAGAAAAAGAGAACTTGTAGCTGGATTAAATCCCTTGCTGCACCATCACCAAAACGAACCATCCCATAAATTCAAAAACCAATTTCCAACTTACCACCAATTACCTTTCACGCGAAACCGCAGACCTTGACACTATTTTCCTTCAAACCACCAACCTGCAAGATACATTTCAGCTCTGCACAAGGAATAAACACAAACTAAAATGATTCAGTCCCATATGCATCAAACTCAGCTACACCGAAACAGCCCCGCACACAATAGAACCAGCCATACATTCAAGTTTCATATCTTAACAATTCCTTACTAACCGATTCATAACTGTTCTTGTTGTTAACTGTAACTAACAGTTTTTAATTCTAACCATTTGTTTCTTTAGAAACTAACCTATTCCCAACCTGTATAGCTAACAGTGGCATTAACCAATAACTAACTTTTCCAGCTTTTAACTTCCCTAACAGCTCCAACTATATCCTAACTGTCACACTGTAACTAACTCTCCTAACAGTTGTAACAAACCTTTAACCACCTTTCAACCATTTTTAACCACAAAAAATAGTTTTGTAACTAATTCTTCTAACTGCATATGACAAACTCAGTTTCATAACAGTCTCTAACCAATCTCTTTCAACTGTCCTAACCAATCTATAACTAACTTCTAACCACTAGTAACCAACTTCAACCAATTTCATAACAGCCTAACGGATTCAGTTACAAAACCTAGCATCATCTAACAGAATCAGTTACTCATAGATAGCAGAAGCATTAGAATCAGAAAAGGAGAACTGAGCTAACCTGAAACTCTATATAACCAGTCTTCACTATTGTTTACAGGATCCCTCTTCTCCCTAATTCACTTTCATCTTGAATCTTCACTTTCACCATTCTCTGGATTCTTCATTCACCACACCTCATCACTCTCTACACACACCATTCATCCACCTTCCACTCTTCATTCTTCTCTCAATCTTCCATCATCTTCTCTGCAACCTCTCACTCTCCATCATCTCCATTCACCTTCTCCATCACCTTCATCTTCTTCTTAGCCACTCTGTTTCCATTCTCTAATTCTACCAACACTCATCATCTTCGACCTCTCTCTGAAATCATCATCTTCTCCTTCATTCACCATAGAATCTTCTTCGTACCTTCATCATCATCATTATCACCATTGTTCAATCGTCCACATTCTTCACACTTCACAAACCATCACTGAATCTTCTTCAACCACCAATAATAGGATCTTCTGAAAAAATCTTGAACCTTCAAGATCCAGTCTTCAATCTCATCACTGTGACCACAAATTGACCAGAAGAATTAAGAGGAGAAGATCAGAACAGAAGATTGTAACTGAATTGGCAAAAAAAAGAGAACGGAGGATCTAACAACCGGTAATAATCTTCATCTTCAATCTCGGTTCATCATCATCTCCCCGTGCTCTCCTTCCGAATTTCTCCCTCCGAATCAGGCTTCTACATCATTGAACTTCAACACTGATTCAATTCAGCAATATCAACCAATCTTCAGCTTTTTCTCCGCCGAGAGCAACGCCTTCATCATCTCTTCTTCGGAACGAGCTTCTTCACGTTCTTCATCAATATTCAAGGATATCATCAATCATCCTCGGTCTTCAATCAGCGCACCATTGAAATCGTGTCACGCAAAGGCATTTGAACAGAAAGAAGAAGACGTCAATCGTAGAGAATGAAGAAGGAGTCTGAATTCGGTATTGGGATTGAGAACGAGAGATGAGACGGAGAAGAAGAGGCTTCGGTCGGAGAAGGCCTGCTCCGCCGCGCCGTTTGCGTTTGTTCGTGAGGGAGAAGGAATTCACCGGAGCCATCGAATCTCCGCCGCCGCGGCCATGAGAGCATTGAGGAGAAGAGGAACGAGAACTCCAAAGGTCACATATATTTGACCTAATCCCTCTTTTCTATTTTAATTGTTGCTTAATCCTAATTATGCATATTAATTAAGTTAACACGTTGATTAGTTGTAATTAATTGAGATTGTTAGGATTAATTGAGTCATGATAATATGAATCTGGATCTATGCTTTGGGCCATACGAAATTGCTATTTCCCCCCCTGATTCTGGGCCCATACGCGCTAGTAACTAGTTTCTAGTTCAAACTACATTACTTTCACACCCCTCTGGCTAGACAGATTTGATGTTTGTTTTAATTTTGTTTCCTCCATAACTTTGGTTCCATAAATCAGTTTTAGCTCAAATAAAAAATAAATAAAAATATGTTTTAAATAGAATAAGGTGTGTAGAAATTCTTGGTATTTTTGTTAGATTTTTAGAACTTAGTTTGTTGTTTTTATAAATCATTTCCTTTAGTGTGTTCATTGTGTTTTTAAGTTTGATCGGTTTTGCGAATTAATTTCGTTTAATACCTTAGGAGTAGAATTTGATTGCCATTTTTTGTGTGATATCAGTAGACTCATATACCATATTGTGTGAAAAAAAATAAAAGTTTAATTCTATGTTTTGGTTAGGTTTTCATTAGATTTTCTATACCCGATTTGTGTGCGTTCCTAAACGGATAACCATGTGAATTTGACCTATAATTTGCTTTGCATTTATGCAATTGACTTAGTTTCTTTTTGTACATATAAGTAGGGATGTTTAGAGGTCCTAAGACCTGGAGTTGAATTTTTTAAGTCATGTTTTCTTATTTTACTTGATTTTTCTTTCTCGCATGTAAATAACTCACCTTTGGTTAACGATCGCACCATAACTTGTCCGAATGACCTATAATTTTGTGTAAAACTTTTTGACTTGTTTTGTGATCGCTTAGACACCTTTTAGAGGTCATTAGCTACTGACTTCCATCATTTGAATACATCTTTCTAACTTCACTCCTAATTTGAATTCTATTAACTAGTTTTGACCTAGTTTTGTATAGTTTTGTTAGAACTTTGTTTGTTTCAAGTTAATTGACTAACATAGATTGGTATAAGGTCTTGGACCTATAAATGAACTAATTGCTACTGACTTTAAGCTTTGTTCATGTTTTTTCATTTGCTTTTTGTTTTGATTAATGGATGTTTGTTCGCTAATTGTTAAGTGACGATTTATGCGATACTTTGGTAACTCTTTGTGAATATTTTCGTGTAGTGCCATATGGCTTTTGTGTTTGATTTAGGACACTTATTTCCTTGGTTTGCTACTGCCCTAGGGCTCTCTTCTCATCTTGTTGGAGTTGTAACTCCATTCTTTTGCCATGTTCCCTTAGACTCTTCCTTCTTTGTTAAGAGGAATTGAGATAGGTTAGGATAGTTATCCTTGACCTTAGGGCCATTAGAATTAGATTAGAATAACTTAGATTAGAGAATAGGTTAGTTCCCTTTTGTTCATTCTTTTTTTCTTTTTCAACTTTAAAACACTAATAAACAAAGATGCGAATCACATTAAGAAAGTGATAGAGAAATGAGTGGGATTCATTCCCTAATCTGTTTCTCAATCACTTAGTGGCATAGAAATGAGTGGGATTCATTCCCTAATCTGTTTCTCGGTCACTACTTAATGGGAGAGAAATGAGTGGGATTCATTCCCTAATCTGTTTCTCAAACATTAATTAATGGGATAGAAATGAGTGGGATTCATTCCCTAATCTGTTTCTTGAACATTATATAATGGGATAGAAGTGAGTGGGATTCATTCTCTAATCTGCTTCTCGATCATTATACATTTTATGTGATTCGAATCGCAAAGTAAATCCCCTTAAAAAATACCCAACCAAAAACATTCAAAACACTTAATAAAGGCTCGAATTAAAACAAAGTGACGAAGTGGTGCGAAACCTTGTATTGGGTTTTGTTCACCATGTAGTTACATAAAAAACACAAACCCAAGTTCATTCTTTTGCCTTGTTAGGCGCTTAAGAACAAGTTAAGTCCTTTCCAAAATTAGGCGTATAAGTCTCCAAAGGTCGAGCATCGTGGATTGTGACCTTAACCGCTGTTCAACTAAAAAACACAAAACAAATGGAAACTATGGAGCCGAACTACGGTCGCTCTGATTCCTTGTAAGGGATACGTAGGCATTGGGTCGCGGGGCCTAAGCGAGCACACTTGTAAATAATTCCTTCTTTTCCCCGTATTTCTTTTGCATTCATTCACATTTAGGTTTAGACATAGTTATACACCCTTTAGATAGAAACAGACATAGGTGGATACCATCGAGTACGATGGGCGTGAGGGGTGCTAACACCTTCCCCTTGCGTAACCGACTCCCGTGCCCTGTTCTCTGGTCGAAAGACCTTGTTCTTATTCTGAGTTAGGTTTTCTGGTATTCCTTTCCCGCGATGGGATGAATATATTAGTGGCGACTCTGATTCCATTTTTCGCGGTAGCGACAGCTGGCGACTCTGCTGGGGATGTTGCTAGACCTGTTGCTGGTCCATCCTTAGTGAGTCGATCCTAGCCTGCGTTTGTTTGTTTATTTACTGGGTGTTTATTTGTTTTTATGTCTATACCTTGTATATATGTTTACATGTTTACTTTTCTGCTTGCATATCATGTTTATTTCTGTTTGCACATCATGCATATGGATTATATTCTGTGTTCCTTGGGGTCTTCTGTTCTGTTTTGCAGGTTGGGTGGGTTGTTCTATGAGGTAAAAGGCCCAATACCCAGGCCAGAGTTGACACATAGGATACCTAGGATAGAGTGGATAGTCATGACGCCAACAGAATGTCAGGTTCTGTTGATTGTGATCATGAGACCCACGACCAGCCGAGACTCGAATGGGATACCGTTGTTGGCATGTATTTGCAACAATGATGGTGTTTCAGGAGAGTTGTTAACGCTGGAGACCTTTTTGACCTACCTTGACCTAGATTCACCTGTGAGTGGGGAGGGATATACATGACAGGTACCGTTGGTGACTATTTTATTCTGTTGGTGACTATTGGTTCTCCTGGTATTCAAAAAGGTGTCGGAACTTTGATCTCATTACATCTGACCTATAACAGTTATTCAGAGGATTGTATAGTGGTTACTTGGATTATATGGACCTTGATCCCATGCTTTTGCATTGCATAGCATCATTACTTTATCCATTTCATTTGTGGGGGATTCTAAGGTCTATTTCCAAAAAAAAAAGAGGAAACGAAAAAAGTAGAAAAAAAAACAAAAAAAGTAGAAAAACAAAAAAGATGGAAAAGAAAAAAAGAAAAGATACTATATGCAAAAAAAAAAAAGAGAATAAAAGAGAAACAAAAGTTGATGAAAAGACTTTAGGATCCCTTAGAAATGAAACATGCATTCGCACTGTCATACATTTCATGGTTCTATCAGAAGCTTATGGGGGCCCTTTCTACTCAGATTTTGATTTCAACAACAAATTGACTTCTCACCGCTACGTGCTCAAAGATTAACAATGGAACAACTCCGTGAGGACTTAATTCAAATGAGAACAGAAATGGGGATTAACCTGAATCATTGTATGGAGGCTATTCAAGCCCTTGCTGCTAGACACGAAGAGTTGAGACAGGTTCTTCAGAGACCGGATGCAAATGTTAATCTCAACATAGAAGAAGGTCTTGTGAATCAGAATGTCAGAAATACTGTTGAGATTCCAATTCCTGTTAAGAAGACTTCGCATCATGAGAATAATTCAGAACTTGAAGCCTTCAGGTTCCCGATTGACGAGTTTGACAAAAGGTTCCACCTCCTGGATGAAAGGTTGAAAGCCATGGAAGGTCGTGACTCCATTGACCTAGATGCTGCTAGTTTGTGCCTAGTGCCTGGTATTAAGATTCCTGCTAAGTTCAAAGTCCCCAACTTCGAGAAGTACAAGTGTACCACGTGTCCAATAGCTCATGTTAAGGCATTTTGCAACAAAATGGCTCCCTATGCTGAGAATGACAAGCTGTTAATGCATTTCTTTCAAGATAGCCTCAGTGGCACATCTCTTGAGTGGTATAACCAACTCGAAAGAACCGATGTCCGAACTTGGAAAGAACTAGCAGAAGCCTTTGTCAAGCGTTACAAGCACAACAGTAACATGGCTCCGACCAGAATGCAACTCCAAGCTTTGACTCAGAAAACTGACGAATCGTTCAGAGAATATGCCCGAAGATGGAGAGAATTAGCTGCTAAAGTTCAACCTCCACTCTTAGAGAAAGAGCTCATGGATATGTTCAAGGATGTGATGGAAAGTCCGTACTACCAATGTTTGGCTGCATGTAAAGCCTCTGATTTTGCAGAATTAGTTCTCGTCGGAGAACGAATGGAGCATGGTATTAGGAATGGTAATGTCCAAGTTTTTGGTACTCCTTCTGAATTCCATAAGCAAATGAATGAAGAGACCAATGCAGTTTCTGATTATGAAGAGGAATCTCCTGATTATTCTCCTGATCATATCTCTTGTCATGAAGCAGTAGCAGTAACTCTTGTTCAGGATGACCCACAAATTTGTGTTGCAACTCTCAATCAGCCTCCCACTCAGTTTGTTCAACAGAAGCTTATCCCGAAGGATCAATCAGGTCAGTATGTGCCACAAAGGCGGAATTATCAACACAATCGTCACCCACAAGGTAGACAGAGGCATAGAAGGCCAAAGAGAGTGTATGATCCTATTCCTATGACTTGTGATAAGCTGTTTTCTCACTTGAGCAATCTTTCCTTGGTAGAACCAAAGCAGCCAAAGCCTGTTCGTTTCCCGTATCATGTGGGATTTGACCCTAATGTTAGTTGTGACTACCATGCTGGGGCGCCTGGCCATTCGATTGAAGATTGCCAACCATTCAAAGATAAGGTTCAAGACCTGATTGATTCCAAGGCTATCACTTTCATACCCGAGGGCCAAGATTGAAGTTCTCTGTTGACTCAGTGGGTCTTCTGAAGCAATAAGGCCATACGGAGTCAAGTCTCCTCAACTATGGCAATCATCATTTCATTTCCGTATTCTCATTTCAGTACTTCCTATTTTGTGAATGGCTATTTCCTTGTTTGAACCGGTTGGTATGATAATAATAAAAGCACCCCAAATTCTCGAGCAACTTTGTCAGAATCTTTTCAAAAAAAAGGGAAATCAAGAATGTTTTGTAGAAGCATCTCTCATTCTCAAGGTTCTTATGCTCAGTTGTATCCGTGGAGATTGGTGTTTTAGTTGGTGTTTGAGCTCTCTTTGCAACAAGTAGTCTCTCTAAATTTGGTAACCACGCAAGGTTCCTCCATGTTTGATGGCAAATATTTCTTCAACGAATATGCTTGGGGCTCCCGCACGAGGGATAAGCAAGACGTACTCTTATCTTGAGCATTGCCTCACTCGCATTGCTCAAATCCCTAAAGTAAAAAAAGAGTAAAAAGAAAATAATAATTACAACTCTTGGGTGACTTCGTTGAAGTTTCCTTTTGAAGTAATCTGAAGTTTTTGGAAGGAACTGCAGAAAGTATTCAAGATCAATAAGTCCATACGGAGTCAAGTCTCCTCAATAATGGTCATTCATTTGGTTCTCTACTGCATTTTCATTTGTAATCTTTCTTTGTTTGTTTAAGCATTGCTAGCATGTAAAAATTTGTTAATTTTTGAATGAAAATCATAATACATTGTCTATGTTCTTCTTGAAGTAATCCATTCGTTTTCACTCAAAAAAAAAGTTTTTGGCATCACGATACCAACTTTACTTATATCTTGCTTAGGCAACGAGCGGAGGGAGAATGATGAAAGAAAAAAAATGCAAAATCCCTAATTGTGTGTTTTTGAATAAAACCCTACTGATGATGTACAGGCATTGTTTCAAATCCCCAGACACCGGAGATATAAGGGAGATAGACCCTCGTCAACCCCTTTGAGCCTTGAAGTAGGTGTTTCTTTTCTGATCAGAAAAAACCCTTTTTTTTAACCCTGGGGCAGGGTAGTGTTCATTTAACTTGATCGAGTGTTCAAAACTCACCAAATGATATACATTCAAGGATACAACAATGGTTATCCTTCCAAAGGTTGAGGAAAATCAAAAATCGTGATGGTTATCCTTCATCTATCAAGATGACAAAAGATGACAATACCACAATGGTAATCCTTCATCAACCATGGAACGAGGCAGTCGAAATCACTTCCAATGAATCAAAGACAATGTGAGGTCACACGACTTGTTCAAAAAAAAAGACAAGCAAAAAAAAATGAATGAAAAGAAAAATGATGAAAGAAAAGAATATAGCAATAAAAAGAAAAAATGATGATGAAATAAAGCGAGAACAAAGTCGTGTGACAATGAATCAGAAGAATAAAAGGTGAGCGACTGCCATGTCTGAAAAACCTCATTGATTCCTCAACCACTTCAAAATTCCTTGTGAGGAATGAGCACTCGTGTTGAGTTAATTGAACTTAGGAGTGGAGAACATCACGAAGGGGGTGGGAACCAAATAATTTTGAGCCTTAAAAATCCTTTGTTTCTGAAAACCATGAACCAGGCCAAGTTACAACCCTTAAAAGTCCTAATTGAAGTAGGGTTTATTTCGATGACACACTCCGATGAGATAGCGTTTAGCTGACTCCCAATGAAGCGTAACATATCTATGTTGGTATCGTATGCCCGCTTTACATCTCATTCACAAGAGGTGGCCACCTCATTGCATAAAAAGTTTCTAAACTTCAAGACTAGCATAAGCTTTGCATTAGAATTATCATTCTTATAATTAACATTCTTTTGCATACAAAACATTTGCTTAAACATCAAGGAAGTTTCCATGATGAGAATCCATGAAGAGCTCGATCATGTTAAAATAAAAGAGACTTGAGAACTCCGTAGAGGAAAATGAAATCATTATCAAAGCTAGTTGTTTGAAGGTTCCATTGAGCGTATGAAGTTTGATGCCCTCGTTGTTTGGTTATTAAAGGACAAATGCCTGAACACTCCGTTGAGTCTGATCAGTTTGATTGGTTACCCTGAGGGGAATGGGTTGAATTCTCCATTGAGCAAATTAGTTGATACCTTCTTTGATTGACTACCCTGAGGGGAGAAGTCTGAATACTCTGTTGAGTAGATGCATGTTGATTAAGTACCCTGAGAGGAAGAGTTTGAAGACTCCATTAAGCGTGATAAAGTTGTTCCCATAGTTTGGTCGACTTAAGGGAAGTAAACTCAAGGATTCTGATAAGATGTACATAATCAGGGGCAGTCACGATGAGGAATCTCTCTCGTGACTTCAGCCTATCTGGGGCAAGAAAATCAAGGTTTGACATCTCAAATTCGACCAATCAGGGTTAATCAAGTCGAGGAATCTCTCTTGATTTCAATCAATCTGAAGTAGTGACATCGAGGAATCTCTCAAGCTCACTCAATCTGGGGCAATTACCTCGAGATTCGACAAATCTCTTCAAGGATCCATGGATCAAGAGAAAGAATATTTCAAATGTATGAATATGTTGGGGCAGATTTTCTCAAGTAATGGTGGTGTAAGGATCCTTTCGAGGCAAATGTCTTCGATGAATCAGATACCTTTGTAAGTCAAGTAGCCTGGGGCATGATCTTTTTGGTTTGTATTGAAGGAACCGTCATTCACTTGTAAAGTGCAGTTGACCATCACAGAGTTGATAAGTATCATAAGGCTTTTCCCCAACAAGTTACTCGTTCCTCAAGCATAGGAGTTTATTTCTCCTAGAAAAGTCTCTCCCCGAGCATAGGAGTTTATTTCTCCTGAGAACTCATTCTCTCCCCAAGTATAGGAGTTTATTTCTCCTTGGAGTTGTTCCACTCATCCCATAAAGAGTTCCTCATCAAGGTTTCTCATCCCTAATATGGTAAATTGAGGGAATCTCCTCAAGCTAAAAATTCTCCAAGCTATGGCACATGGTAAGAAGTCAGATATTATTCTTCAAGTCGACCAAAGAAAAAGTATCTTGCAAGTTAAAGTCCAATGTCTATTGGCACCCCCACAGAGTTCTTAACACTAAGGGGATTCTCCCTGGTGTTTACCTCTCCCAAGGCCGGAGACGAAGCTCGATCGACAAGTTAGCGGAATATTCTCTAAAGGGCCCTCGTCATCTTTGCATATAGTAATCATTGCATTCACATTGCATCTACAAAAATGTGTAGCATTTCCATGAACATGGAGCATTACGCCGTAAAGAAATTCAAACATGCATCAATGCATAAGCCAAATGGGTATGTGCTCCAAAGGCACAAGGTAATATATCTCCAAAAGAAGTCCCACTTTCTCTCTCCAGTGTGGATTGGATACAAAGTCTTTCTTCACAAAGATCATTATTTCTTTGGTGATTTCCCGTTTGCTGAGCTCAATCGTTTGGATAACCCATACTTTGTGTGTGGCATTTCGAATGATTGTCACTCTTGTAGAATTACACCCTGCTTTTCGGCCTGAAGGGACCTTGTAGTTCTTATGTTTCATAAATAACAATACTTCAGCCAAGTCCAATGATTATTGGCATACTCTTTCAGATCTCGAGTCACCCTTCGGCTGTGTCTCTCTTTCAAGGCTAACTGAGGTTAGCAATTTGGTAAGATTCCCCTTCGGCTGGTTTCTTCCTTTTGGGTCGTCCTTCGGCTACGTCTCCCTGTTCAAGTCTAACCGAGGTTAGCAAACTAGGATCGGTTTCCCCTTCGGCTGGTTACATCCTTTATCGAGTCACCCTTCGGCTGTGTCTCTTTTTGAAGTCTAACTGAGGTTAGCAAATTAGGATCGGATTCCCCTTCGGCTGGTTTCATCCTTATCGAGTCACCCTTCGGCTGTGTCTCTTTTTGAAGTCTAACTAAGGTTAGCAAATAGGATCAGATTCCCCTTCGGCTGGTTTCTTCCTTTTGGAGTCGTCCCACGGCTACGTCTCTTTTTGAAGTCTAACTAAGGTTAGCAAATAGGATCGGATTCCCCTTCGGCTGGTTTCATCCTTTATCGAGTCACCCTTCGGCTGTGTCTCTTTTTGAAGTCTAACTAAGGTTAGCAATCTTTTTCAAAGTCTAACTAAGGTTAGCAATCTTTTTCAAAGTCTAACTAAGGTTAGCAATCTTCTTCAAAGTCTAACTAAGGTTAGCAATCTCCTTCAAAGTCTAACTAAGGTTAGCAATCTTTTTCAAAGTCTAACTAAGGTTAGCAATCTTTTTCAAAGTCTAGCTAAGGTTAGCAATTTGGTTGAGTCGTCTAAGGATGGTTCTTCCTTGTGGAGTCACGCTACGGTTGTGTCTTCTTTTCAAAGTCTAACTAAGGTTAGCAATTTGGTTGAGTCGTCTAAGGATGGTTCTTCCTTGCGGAGTCACGCTACGGTGGTGTCGCCTCTTCTTCAAGTCTAACTACGGTTAGCACTCTCCTTTTCAAGTCTATCTAAGGATAGCAATCTTTTCAAAGTCTAACTAAGGTTAGCAACTTGTCTGGTCCACCTTTGATACTATTCAACACCTTTGCTTTACCACAGAATGCAAATTTTGATGGTACTTTTGGGTATTCAATCCACTTTCACCTCTCATGTCTAGAACTTGTGTCGTTCGTACATTCGGGTTCAAGAAGATTGAATAGGGGCAGCTGTTGCACCCCAAAATTTGCCCACATATTTATTCCTAACTGGTTTAAGCTTCTCATTTCATCTGCATACATCCACTAGGTCATCTAACACATCATGCATCATTAATCAATAAATTCGGTATGGAATCAAGGATCTTGGAAATTAGGGCTTCATCTTCACTCAAGCTTGATTCGTCTAGTTCTCCTTAGAGCGTTGGACTGTGAAAACGGGGTTTGGATCCATGGTTACTGTGGACTTTTCTGTCATTAAGCTACAAGGATTTCGTGTTAAGGCGTTCTTCTATGTTTAATTATTATCTTCTTCAAGAATTCCTTCGAAGCAATATTGTTGTGATTGTGAGAATTAAAGTCAAAAATTCAAGAGTTGCCATTGGAATTGAAGGTGAATATTTGTTAGGTGAACCAAGCTTTATTAAGATGCAAGGTATCAGTCAAAAGCAAGTAAAAAGAAGACGAGAAATGCTTTGTGTATTGGAAAGAGGTCTTTGAGTTCAAAAGGATTACAAGAGCACAATATTGTTTCAAGTGCCATTCAACATCATCATCCATTACAAGCTTACATTGTTCATTACAAAGTGCACATTGTTACGTTTACAGAGACTACAATTGAATGAACAAGACCTCAGTACAAAATGTCCATGCATTACAAACTCCATTACAAAATAAATTTGGATTACAGAAGAATTACAAAAAAAAAAATAACTAAACTTGTTCTAAGCCTTGTGTTCATCTTCAACTTTCTACATGTTTCCAACAACTTTCTCTCAAACGCCAAGTTTCACAACTGAACTGAATCCTGCCACGGAGAAAACAACGTCTTGCCAAAATTCTGCAGCAACACAGAACACGGCTCAAACCGAACCAGTTTACAAAAGCCTGACAGAAGTTCATAATGGAAAGAACCAATTCAATTATCAATGAGAAAAAAACAAAAGCTGAGAAAAAGAGAACTTGTAGCTGGATTAAATCCCTTGCTGCACCATCACCAAAACGAACCATCCCATAAATTCAAAAACCAATTTCCAACTTACCACCAATTACCTTTCACGCGAAACCGCAGACCTTGACACTATTTTCCTTCAAACCACCAACCTGCAAGATACATTTCAGCTCTGCACAAGGAATAAACACAAACTAAAATGATTCAGTCCCATATGCATCAAACTCAGCTACACCGAAACAGCCCCGCACACAATAGAACCAGCCATACATTCAAGTTTCATATCTTAACAATTCCTTACTAACCGATTCATAACTGTTCTTGTTGTTAACTGTAACTAACAGTTTTTAATTCTAACCATTTGTTTCTTTAGAAACTAACCTATTCCCAACCTGTATAGCTAACAGTGGCATTAACCAATAACTAACTTTTCCAGCTTTTAACTTCCCTAACAGCTCCAACTATATCCTAACTGTCACACTGTAACTAACTCTCCTAACAGTTGTAACAAACCTTTAACCACCTTTCAACCATTTTTAACCACAAAAAATAGTTTTGTAACTAATTCTTCTAACTGCATATGACAAACTCAGTTTCATAACAGTCTCTAACCAATCTCTTTCAACTGTCCTAACCAATCTATAACTAACTTCTAACCACTAGTAACCAACTTCAACCAATTTCATAACAGCCTAACGGATTCAGTTACAAAACCTAGCATCATCTAACAGAATCAGTTACTCATAGATAGCAGAAGCATTAGAATCAGAAAAGGAGAACTGAGCTAACCTGAAACTCTATATAACCAGTCTTCACTATTGTTTACAGGATCCCTCTTCTCCCTAATTCACTTTCATCTTGAATCTTCACTTTCACCATTCTCTGGATTCTTCATTCACCACACCTCATCACTCTCTACACACACCATTCATCCACCTTCCACTCTTCATTCTTCTCTCAATCTTCCATCATCTTCTCTGCAACCTCTCACTCTCCATCATCTCCATTCACCTTCTCCATCACCTTCATCTTCTTCTTAGCCACTCTGTTTCCATTCTCTAATTCTACCAACACTCATCATCTTCGACCTCTCTCTGAAATCATCATCTTCTCCTTCATTCACCATAGAATCTTCTTCGTACCTTCATCATCATCATTATCACCATTGTTCAATCGTCCACATTCTTCACACTTCACAAACCATCACTGAATCTTCTTCAACCACCAATAATAGGATCTTCTGAAAAAATCTTGAACCTTCAAGATCCAGTCTTCAATCTCATCACTGTGACCACAAATTGACCAGAAGAATTAAGAGGAGAAGATCAGAACAGAAGATTGTAACTGAATTGGCAAAAAAAAGAGAACGGAGGATCTAACAACCGGTAATAATCTTCATCTTCAATCTCGGTTCATCATCATCTCCCCGTGCTCTCCTTCCGAATTTCTCCCTCCGAATCAGGCTTCTACATCATTGAACTTCAACACTGATTCAATTCAGCAATATCAACCAATCTTCAGCTTTTTCTCCGCCGAGAGCAACGCCTTCATCATCTCTTCTTCGGAACGAGCTTCTTCACGTTCTTCATCAATATTCAAGGATATCATCAATCATCCTCGGTCTTCAATCAGCGCACCATTGAAATCGTGTCACGCAAAGGCATTTGAACAGAAAGAAGAAGACGTCAATCGTAGAGAATGAAGAAGGAGTCTGAATTCGGTATTGGGATTGAGAACGAGAGATGAGACGGAGAAGAAGAGGCTTCGGTCGGAGAAGGCCTGCTCCGCCGCGCCGTTTGCGTTTGTTCGTGAGGGAGAAGGAATTCACCGGAGCCATCGAATCTCCGCCGCCGCGGCCATGAGAGCATTGAGGAGAAGAGGAACGAGAACTCCAAAGGTCACATATATTTGACCTAATCCCTCTTTTCTATTTTAATTGTTGCTTAATCCTAATTATGCATATTAATTAAGTTAACACGTTGATTAGTTGTAATTAATTGAGATTGTTAGGATTAATTGAGTCATGATAATATGAATCTGGATCTATGCTTTGGGCCATACGAAATTGCTATTTCCCCCCCTGATTCTGGGCCCATACGCGCTAGTAACTAGTTTCTAGTTCAAACTACATTACTTTCACACCCCTCTGGCTAGACAGATTTGATGTTTGTTTTAATTTTGTTTCCTCCATAACTTTGGTTCCATAAATCAGTTTTAGCTCAAATAAAAAATAAATAAAAATATTTTTTAAATAGAATAAGGTGTGTAGAAATTCTTGGTATTTTTGTTAGATTTTTAGAACTTAGTTTGTTGTTTTTATAAATCATTTCCTTTAGTGTGTTCATTGTGTTTTTAAGTTTGATCGGTTTTGCGAATTAATTTCGTTTAATACCTTAGGAGTAGAATTTGATTGCCATTTTTTGTGTGATATCAGTAGACTCATATACCATATTGTGTGAAAAAAAATAAAAGTTTAATTCTATGTTTTGGTTAGGTTTTCATTAGATTTTCTATACCCGATTTGTGTGCGTTCCTAAACGGATAACCATGTGAATTTGACCTATAATTTGCTTTGCATTTATGCAATTGACTTAGTTTCTTTTTGTACATATAAGTAGGGATGTTTAGAGGTCCTAAGACCTGGAGTTGAATTTTTTAAGTCATGTTTTCTTATTTTACTTGATTTTTCTTTCTCGCATGTAAATAACTCACCTTTGGTTAACGATCGCACCATAACTTGTCCGAATGACCTATAATTTTGTGTAAAACTTTTTGACTTGTTTTGTGATCGCTTAGACACCTTTTAGAGGTCATTAGCTACTGACTTCCATCATTTGAATACATCTTTCTAACTTCACTCCTAATTTGAATTCTATTAACTAGTTTTGACCTAGTTTTGTATAGTTTTGTTAGAACTTTGTTTGTTTCAAGTTAATTGACTAACATAGATTGGTATAAGGTCTTGGACCTATAAATGAACTAATTGCTACTGACTTTAAGCTTTGTTCATGTTTTTTCATTTGCTTTTTGTTTTGATTAATGGATGTTTGTTCGCTAATTGTTAAGTGACGATTTATGCGATACTTTGGTAACTCTTTGTGAATATTTTCGTGTAGTGCCATATGGCTTTTGTGTTTGATTTAGGACACTTATTTCCTTGGTTTGCTACTGCCCTAGGGCTCTCTTCTCATCTTGTTGGAGTTGTAACTCCATTCTTTTGCCATGTTCCCTTAGACTCTTCCTTCTTTGTTAAGAGGAATTGAGATAGGTTAGGATAGTTATCCTTGACCTTAGGGCCATTAGAATTAGATTAGAATAACTTAGATTAGAGAATAGGTTAGTTCCCTTTTGTTCATTCTTTTTTTCTTTTTCAACTTTAAAACACTAATAAACAAAGATGCGAATCACATTAAGAAAGTGATAGAGAAATGAGTGGGATTCATTCCCTAATCTGTTTCTCAATCACTTAGTGGCATAGAAATGAGTGGGATTCATTCCCTAATCTGTTTCTCGGTCACTACTTAATGGGAGAGAAATGAGTGGGATTCATTCCCTAATCTGTTTCTCAAACATTAATTAATGGGATAGAAATGAGTGGGATTCATTCCCTAATCTGTTTCTTGAACATTATATAATGGGATAGAAGTGAGTGGGATTCATTCTCTAATCTGCTTCTCGATCATTATACATTTTATGTGATTCGAATCGCAAAGTAAATCCCCTTAAAAAATACCCAACCAAAAACATTCAAAACACTTAATAAAGGCTCGAATTAAAACAAAGTGACGAAGTGGTGCGAAACCTTGTATTGGGTTTTGTTCACCATGTAGTTACATAAAAAACACAAACCCAAGTTCATTCTTTTGCCTTGTTAGGCGCTTAAGAACAAGTTAAGTCCTTTCCAAAATTAGGCGTATAAGTCTCCAAAGGTCGAGCATCGTGGATTGTGACCTTAACCGCTGTTCAACTAAAAAACACAAAACAAATGGAAACTATGGAGCCGAACTACGGTCGCTCTGATTCCTTGTAAGGGATACGTAGGCATTGGGTCGCGGGGCCTAAGCGAGCACACTTGTAAATAATTCCTTCTTTTCCCCGTATTTCTTTTGCATTCATTCACATTTAGGTTTAGACATAGTTATACACCCTTTAGATAGAAACAGACATAGGTGGATACCATCGAGTACGATGGGCGTGAGGGGTGCTAACACCTTCCCCTTGCGTAACCGACTCCCGTGCCCTGTTCTCTGGTCGAAAGACCTTGTTCTTATTCTGAGTTAGGTTTTCTGGTATTCCTTTCCCGCGATGGGATGAATATATTAGTGGCGACTCTGATTCCATTTTTCGCGGTAGCGACACCCACAGAACAAATACAAAAAAAAAGATAATATCGATAATCACAATATTCATTGCAACACAAATATTTAATTTAAAACTACAACTTTTAGTCAAATACATAAAGGATTGTAATTCGTCGATATATCGAATAAAACAACCAACTCCAAAGTATTATCTCAATTAACTAAATATGATATTAACTATTATCCAACATGTTTTCGACAAAATAAATTAACCACACTTATCTACTAATTAAACTTAATTACATATAAATTTTCATTAAATTCCGGATAATTAATTATACCGCTTAATTCGGCTATTTCGATCAAACGAAATTGTTTTAAATTACATTATTCTATAATTGCTACTGTTTCATGAACTTCATATTTTATTAGTTAGACTCAATAGTGTTGATATATGTCACTCTAAAAAAAATACAATGACAGAAACACACTTCTACATTATATGGTTATTGTTTGTTGATTTCAATTCAATTTCAATCTCTAACAAACCCACACCATACCATATTCAATCTTAGATACTAATTTCAATAGTAAACAGAGTTTTGAAAATTAAATTATATATTTTCATTCTAACTATGTTCCAATTCTATTTATATTATTCTAAAATATTATCCTCCCATAAATGTGTGTTTCTAACCCATAGTATAACTATTATGCTCCATTATATTTATTTAAAAAGTAATGGTATATGGAACCTGGAAAGAAACAAAAAAAAAAGCATATAATTATGAACAGAACCGCAAGGGATAACAACACACAAGGTAGCAGCACTAGAACAAAAGAAATATATGATTTCATGGGGTTGTTGGACGTCACACAACAAGGTAAAACAATATTGAGAAGCAGCAGCATTACCAAAAAAATCGTTTGTAATTTTAAACAGAAAATAAAATTAACACCACACAATGACTAATCTATACCCTAAACCCACATACAATCCATCATATTCTCATTTAGGTAGTAAGAATCCCCCCTTACCTTGGATTGAGTGCAGCTCTAAGAAGATTCAATGAAAAATTGGAGAAAAAATGCACTTTAGAGCAACACTTAGGGTCTCCTCTTCAAACCCTAACCCCTCTTCCCTATTTCTCCTTCTTCTTTCACGGTTCCTTTTTGTTTTTCTTTTTCAGACAACACTATCTCTCTACCTCTCTTCTACTTCTATTTTCAAAAATAAACTATGTTAATATTAAATACACAAATGGGCCTAACAAAATATACCCCCTTAATACTTAGAGATGTCATTAATTAAGCCCAATATTATTTCCACACTTAATATAAAAATAATACTTCCACTAAAACTCCATTAAAATAAAATCCGACTATTTTAATATACCGACTTATTACTCAGTGTCTCATATTTCCGGTCTAAACTTAATTACTCAGAAAATTCCCAAAACGCTAAATATTAACTCATTAATATTTCTAATACTAAAAATATTAAAATTATCGATTAAATGTCGATCCGCTATCCCGAACTAATACCGACTAAATCGTCCCAAAACGCAACAATTTCAGAAAACATCACAAATGTCTAAATTAAGCAAATAATTATTTTTTCGGGCGTTACAACTCTCCCCCACTAGAATATTTTCTTCCTCGAAAATATAAATTTACCTGATTCAAATAACTCAGGATAGGAATCTCGCATCTTGCTCTCTAATTCCCATGTCAAGCTTTCTCCAGCAGCTCCTAACCAAACAACTTTCACCAATGCAATCTCCTTGCCTCTTAGAACCTTCATCTCGCGATCCACAATTCGCACCGGCATCGTCTCCACTGTGAGATTATCACGCACTTGCACATCGTCCATCTGAATCACATGAGACGGATCGGAAACATACTTTCGGAGTTGTGACACATGAAACACATCGTGCAAATTAGCAAGATTTGGCGGTAATGCCACACGGTAAGCAACTCTCCCAACTCGATCTGATATTTGATACGGACCAATAAAACGAGGAGTGAGCTTTTTAGACTTCAGAGCTCGCCCAACACCAGTCACAGGCGTGACTCTCAAAATCACATGATCACCAGCTTGGAATTCCAAATCTTTCCTCCTCTTGTCATGGTAACTTTTCTGCCTACTTTGAGAAGCTTTCATCTTATCTTGAATAAGCTTCACTTTCTCAGTAGTCTCCCTAACAATCTCGGGTCCAAGTACCACACTCTCACCCGATTCATGCCAACACAACGGAGTCCTACACCTCCGACCATACAACGCCTCAAAAGGTGCCATCCCAATACTAGAATGGTAACTGTTATTGTAAGTGAACTCAATCAACGGAAGATAAGTATCCCATGAACCTCCCTGCTCAAGAACACATGCTCTCAACAAATCCTCTAATGACTGAATAGTTCTCTCGGTCTGACCATCTGTCTGTGGATGATACGCCGTACTCAACCTCAACTTAGAACCCAACGCCTCTTGCAAACTCTTCCAGAAATCGGAAGTAAACCTCGGATCTCTATCCGACACAATACACAAAGGAACACCATGCAACTTTACAATCACCCTGACATATATCTCTGCTAACTTCGCAATCGGGAATGTGATGTTAATAGGTATAAAGTGTGCCGACTTCGTAAGCCTATCAACAATCACCCAAATCGAATCAAATCCTCTCAAGGTATTAGGTAATCCTGTTACAAAGTCCATCGAAATGCTATCCCATTTCCATTCTGGAACTTCTAACGGTTGCATCAACCTTGCAGGCTTCTGATGCCCGATCTTCGACTTCTGGCAAGTCAAACAAGCATACACAAACTGTGCCACATCACGTTTCATACCAGGCCACCAAAACAAACCCTTCAAGTCTTGATACATCTTTGTAGCTCCTGGATGAATACTCAAACTACTTCTATGACTCTCTTCAAGAATCACTTTCTTAATCTCTTCATCATCAGGAATACAAATACGATCTCGGAATCTCAACACACCATGCACATCTAACTTGAAATCATCATTCTCAAGTCGATCGGTTCTTACCATCATATCCACCAACTTCACATCTAGCTTCTGAGCCTCTTTGATATTGTCGAGAAAGTCATTGTTAATCTTTAACATTCCCAACATAACACTATGTGGTGTCACTTCACAAACTAAGCTCAAATCTCGGAACTGCTCAATCAACTCCAACTCCTTAGCCATCATAGCCGACATATGCAAGGTCTTTCGGCTTAAAGCATCGGCCACAACATTAGCTTTTCCGGGATGATAGTTCAAACCGAAATCATAATCCTTCAATAATTCTAACCACCTTCGCTGTCTCATATTCAACTCTTTCTGATCAAAAAGGTACTTTAAACTCTTATGGTCACTAAACACTTCAAATCTAGAACCATAAAGATAATGTCTCCAAATTTTCAACACAAAGACCACTGCAGCCAACTCTAGATCATGCGTAGGATAATTCTTTTCATGAGTTCTCAACTGTCTAGACGCATAAGCCACCACTTTACCATTCTGCATAAGCACACCACCTAACCCCATCAGACAAGCATCACAGTACACAACAAAAGGCTCTCCCGGATTAGGCAAAGTCAAAACCGGAGCCGACGTCAACCTCTTCTTCAACTCATTGAAACTTTCTTCGCGTCGAATATCCCACACAAAAGCTTTTCCCTTGCAAGTCAATCTTGTCAACGGAAGTGCCAATTTAGAAAATCCCTCGATAAACCGTCTATAGTAACCGGCTAAACCCAAGAAGCTTCTAATCTCAGTAGCTGACTTAGGAGCTTCCCATTGTAACACAGCATCAACTTTAGAAGGATCCACGGCAATGCCATGACCAGAAATGACATGACCAAGGAAACTAACTTCATGCAACCAGAATTCACACTTAGACAACTTGGCATACAACTGCTTCTCTTTCAGAACTTGCAACACAATCCTCAGATGCTCTTCATGCTCTTCTTCAGATTTAGAGTAAATCAAAATGTCATCAATGAATACCACTACAAACCGATCCAAGTAAGTATGAAAAATACGGTTCATGTACTCCATGAATACTCCCGGCGCATTAGTAACACCGAAGGGCATCACCGAATACTCGTAGTGTCCATACCGAGTCCTGAACGCGGTCTTCTGAATATCATCTTCTTTTACTCTAATCTGGTGATATCCGGACCTCAAATCAATTTTAGAAAACACACTAGCACCCACCAATTGATCCATCAAGTCATCAATTCTTGGAAGCGGATACTTGTTCTTGATCGTCACTTTATTCAACTGCAGATAATCAACACAAAGTCTCATACTCCCATCTTTCTTCTTTACTAACAACACGGGTGCTCCCCACGGCGATACACTTGGTCTTACAAACTTTTTCTCAAGCAACTCTTCTAATTGCTTCTTCAATTCAGACAACTCAGATGCAGACATCCTGTACAGTGGCATAGAAACAGGTCTGGTACCAGGTACAAGATCAATCGCAAACTCAACTTCTCTTTCTGGAGGTACATCAGGAATTTCATCAGGAAACACATCAGGAAATTCTCGCACCACCTTTAACTCGTCAATTCTAACTTGATTCTCAAAAGACAATGACGCCATCAATGAGAACATATGTGCTTCGTCTTGCATCAATTGCCTCAACTGCTTACCAGTCAACAAACCAACTCCTTCTTCCTCTGGAGAAGAAAACCTCAAGGACTTCTTAAAACAGTTG
The DNA here is from genome assembly GCF_029867415.1 of Vicia villosa. NCBI lineage: Eukaryota > Viridiplantae > Streptophyta > Magnoliopsida > Fabales > Fabaceae > Vicia > Vicia villosa. The sequence goes on along the minus strand of NC_081183.1, from coordinate 34,316,061 downwards.
ATATGAACATAGTTATACTCTAACCAATTCATACCCAAGATTACATCTAATCCACTTAACGGCAAACAAATCAAGTCAACAACAAAGTCTTTGTCGAAGATCGACAAAGGACACTTTGAACACATCAGAGAAGTAGTCACCGATCCCTTAGCTGGAAGATCGACAACCATCTCTCCATTCATGGAAGACAACATAAGACCCAATCTTTCAACACAATCAGAAGCAATAAAACAATGAGTAGCACCAGTATCAATAATAGTGATTAAAGGAGTACTATTAATGAAACATATACCTCTGATGAGTCGGTCTCCACTAGCTGTAGGAGTCCCAGCCAAAGCAAACACCTTTCCACCAAATTGTGCCTTCTTCTTTGGACACTGGCTACCAATGTGTCCCTCTTCGCCACATGTGAAACATACCATGTCCTTATGCTTGCAATCAGACATTGCATGTCCCATCTTACCACATCTGAAACACTTCCTCGCATCAACAGTACAAGCATTGCTCTTATGACCAGGTTGACCACACTTGAAACATACAATCCTAGCAGGAGCATCTCCCCCACTAGACCTCTGACCATGAGTAACTCTTTGTTTCCCTTTACCAGTATCATACGGTTTCCCACGGCTTTGTTGATTCTTGCCCCTTTTATCACTAACCATCTTGTGATGAGAATTACTATCTTCCTCAAAGATCCTACAACTGTCAACCAAATCAGAAAACAAACGGATCTTTTGGTACCCAACAGCCTTCTTGATATCCGAGCGTAACCCATTCTGAAACTTGATGCACTTAGAAAATTCAGCACCTTCGCCATCAAAGTGAGGATAGAACTTAATCAACTCAGTGAACTTGGCAGCATACTCGGTCACGGACTTGTTCCCTTGCGTCAACTCTAGGAATTCTATCTCTTTCTTACCCCGAACATCTTCAGGATAGTACTTCCTCAGAAATTCCCTAGGGAACACATTCCAAGTGACTTCCTCACCTGAAAACTCCAACCTAGCAAGCGTCTCCAACCACCAATCGTCAGCTTCCTTAGCCAGCATATGAGTGCCATATCTAACCTTCTGTGCAGGAGTACAATCTATAACACGGAAGATTCGCTCAAGCTCCTTCAACCAATCAAGAGCACCATCAGGGTCATGCGTACCCTTGAACACCGGCGGATTCTCCCTTTGGAAAGTGGCCAAACTACGAGATCCAGCATTCTCGTCAGCATTCGGTTGGTTCTGCATAGCCTGAGCCATCGCTTCCAAAGCAGCAGCTATCGCAGCATCATTCCTCCCAGCCATAGCGTCACTACAACACAAAAACAATTTAGCACAAACAACAATACACGATTGTTAGACTACACTACGACTCGACACTTGGCCGGACAAGACCGACCTGCTCTGATACCACTAATGTAACACCCCAAATCTACCCCAAACATTTATGCGGAAAAATCAGAGTATAAAAATTCTCAACAGAATCAGGATGTCACACATTCAACATAAACATAAACCTGTCATAATTTTTAAACTAATACATAACACTATCAGGATTGGAGTGAACAAAACTCATAACATATACCTCTACTTTTGAATAACATAGTATTCAAAGCATAACCCAAACTTAGGTTCAACATGCAACAGATTCACAATGATTCAACAATTAAGACATAACATCTTTTGAATCATAAAAAGAAACAATACAAACAAATCCTCAAATACATCATAAGGTTCAATAAGCAAATAACAACATCAAGCAAGTGTTCATTTCCCCCCGAGTGCTACGTATCAGAGCAATGACACCCAAAACTCGACTATAAGCGGAAACAGCTACTCATCTGGATTACCTGCACGTTACCCACGTGGAGGCAACATTCAAACAAAAAGGGTGAGATATCAAACTATATAAATAGGATTATGATAAATCATATATTAGGTAAGGAATATAAATGAATCACCGTTTCACACAACATCAACATAAACAACACAAAGAACATCATTAAAGAATAGTCTTGATATCAACACATCGACATCTTCAACAAATCAACACATAAGCATCACAATGCATAGACAACAACTTCAACCAACAACAACTAACAAAGACTCGAATGCGACTCAACTATGCATATGCATGTGGTACCATTGGAGTAAAACTCCCAACTTAGAACATTGCCAGTAATTCCGAGGCATAAGGCAAAGCCTTCAACACGGTCACATATCAACATCACACCGTTCAACTTTATGTTATGTTATGCTATGCGGCAACATACAACGACCACGATTCGACAACGAAATAACAATAATACAACAACGGTCACATATCAACAATCACACCGTTCAACTTTAGCCAAAGGCTCACAACACAATCTTAGCAACGAGATTATCACCTTCATAGCAACATATATACAATATCAAGATTCACTAGGATTCACACCTTAAGGCTACCCACAGAACAAATACAAAAAAAAAGATAATATCGATAATCACAATATTCATTGCAACACAAATATTTAATTTAAAACTACAACTTTTAGTCAAATACATAAAGGATTGTAATTCGTCGATATATCGAATAAAACAACCAACTCCTAAGTATTATCTCAATTAACTAAATATGATATTAACTATTATCCAACATGTTTTCAACAAAATAAATTAACCACACTTATCTACTAATTAAACTTAATTACATATAAATTTTCATTAAATTCCGGATAATTAATTATACCGCTTAATTCGGCTATTTCGATCAAACGAAATTGTTTAAATTACATTATTCTATAATTGCTACTGTTTCATGAACTTCATATTTTATTAGTTAGGCTCAATAGTGTTGATATATGTCACTCTAAAAAAAATACAATGACAGAAACACACTTCTACATTATATGGTTATTGTTTGTTGATTTCAATTCAATTTCAATCTCTAACAAACCCACACCATACCATATTCAATCTTAGATACTAATTTCAATAGTAAACAGAGTTTTGAAAATTAAATTATATATTTTCATTCTAACTATGTTCCAATTCTATTTATATTATTCTAAAATATTATCCTCCCATAAATGTGTGTTTCTAACCCATAGTATAACTATTATGCTCCATTATATTTATTTAAAAAGTAATGGTATATGGAACCTGGAAAGAAAAAAAAAAAAGCATATAATTATGAACAGAACCGCAAGGGATAACAACACACAAGGTAGCAGCACTAGAACAAAAGAAATATATGATTTCATGGGGTTGTTGGACGTCACACAACAAGGTAAAACAATATTGAGAAGCAGCAGCATTACCAAAAAAATCGTTTGTAATTTTAAACAGAAAATAAAATTAACACCACACAATGACTAATCTATACCCTAAACCCACATACAATCCATCATATTCTCATTTAGGTAGTAAGAATCCCCCCTTACCTTGGATTGAGTGCAGCTCTAAGATGATTCAATGAAAAATTGGAGAAAAAATGCACTTTAGAGCAACACTTAGGGTCTCCTCTTCAAACCCTAACCCCTCTTCCCTATTTCTCCTTCTTCTTTCACGGTTCCTTTTTGTTTTTCTTTTTCTGACAACACTATCTCTCTACCTCTCTTCTACTTCTATTTTCAAAAATAAACTATGTTAATATTAAATACACAAATGGGCCTAACAAAATATACCCCTTAATACTTAGAGATTTCATTAATTAAGCCCAATATTATTTCCACATTTAATATAAAAATAATACTTCCACTAAAACTCCATTAAAATAAAATCCGACTATTTTAATATACCGACTTATTACTCAGTGTCTCATATTTCCGGTCTAAACTTAATTACTCAGAAAATTCCCAAAACGCTAAATATTAACTCATTAATATTTCTAATACTAAAAATATTAAAATTATCGATTAAATGTCGATCCGCTATCCCGAACTAATACCGACTAAATCGTCCCAAAACGCAACAATTTCAGAAAACATCACAAATGTCTAAATTAAGCAAATAATTATTTTTCCGGGCGTTACAACTCTCCCCCACTAGAATATTTTCGTCCTCGAAAATAGAAATTTACCTGATTCAAATAACTCGGGATAGGAATCTTGCATCTTGCTCTCTAATTCCCATGTCAAGCTTTCTCCAGCAGCTCCTAACCAAACAACTTTCACCAATGCAATCTCCTTGCCTCTTAGAACCTTCATCTCGCGATCCACAATTCGCACCGGCATCGTCTCCACTGTGAGATTATCACGCACTTGCACATCGTCCATCTGAATCACATGAGACGGATCGGAAACATACTTTCGGAGTTGTGACACATGAAACACATCGTGCAAATTAGCAAGATTTGGCGGTAATGCCACACGGTAAGCAACTCTCCCAACTCGATCTGATATTTGATACGGACCAATAAAACGAGGAGTGAGCTTTTTAGACTTCAGAGCTCGCCCAACACCAGTCACAGGCGTGACTCTCAAAAACACATGATCACCAGCTTGGAATTCCAAATCTTTCCTCCTCTTGTCATGGTAACTTTTCTGCCTACTTTGAGAAGCTTTCATCTTATCTTGAATAAGCTTCACTTTCTCAGTAGTCTCCCTAACAATCTCGGGTCCAAGTACCACACTCTCACCCGATTCATGCCAACACAACGGAGTCCTACACCTCCGACCATACAACGCCTCAAAAGGTGCCATCCCAATACTAGAATGGTAACTGTTATTGTAAGTGAACTCAATCAACGGAAGATAAGTATCCCATGAACCTCCCTGCTCAAGAACACATGCTCTCAACAAATCCTCTAATGACTGAATAGTTCTCTCGGTCTGACCATCTGTCTGTGGATGATACGCCGTACTCAACCTCAACTTAGAACCCAACGCCTCTTGCAAACTCTTCCAGAAATCGGAAGTAAACCTCGGATCTCTATCCGACACAATACACAAAGGAACACAATGCAACTTTACAATCACCCTGACATATATCTCTGCTAACTTCGCAATCGGGAATGTGATGTTAATAGGTATAAAGTGTGCCGACTTCGTAAGCCTATCAACAATCACCCAAATCGAATCAAATCCTCTCAAGGTATTAGGTAATCCTGTTACAAAGTCCATCGAAATGCTATCCCATTTCCATTCTGGAACTTCTAACGGTTGCATCAACCCTGCAGGCTTCTGATGCCCGATCTTCGACTTCTGGCAAGTCAAACAAGCATACACAAACTGTGCCACATCACGTTTCATACCAGGCCACCAAAACAAACCCTTCAAGTCTTGATACATCTTTGTAGCTCCTGGATGAATACTCAAACTACTTCTATGACTCTCTTCAAGAATCACTTTCTTAATCTCTTCATCATCAGGAATACAAATACGATCTCGGAATCTCAACACACCATGCACATCTAACTTGAAATCATCATTCTCAAGTCGATCGGTTCTTACCATCATATCCACCAACTTCACATCTAGCTTCTGAGCCTCTTTGATATTGTCGAGAAAGTCATTGTTAATCTTTAACATTCCCAACATAACACTATGTGGTGTCACTTCACAAACTAAGCTCAAATCTCGGAACTGCTCAATCAACTCCAACTCCTTAGCCATCATAGCCGACATATGCAAGGTCTTTCGGCTTAAAGCATCGGCCACAACATTAGCTTTTCCGGGATGATAGTTCAAACCGAAATCATAATCCTTCAATAATTCTAACCACCTTCGCTGTCTCATATTCAACTCTTTCTGATCAAAAAGGTACTTTAAACTCTTATGGTCACTAAACACTTCAAATCTAGAACCATAAAGATAATGTCTCCAAATTTTCAACACAAAGACCACTGCAGCCAACTCTAGATCATGCGTAGGATAATTCTTTTCATGAGTTCTCAACTGTCTAGACGCATAAGCCACCACTTTACCATTCTGCATAAGCACACCACCTAACCCCATCAGACAAGCATCACAGTACACAACAAAAGGCTCTCCCGGATTAGGCAAAGTCAAAACCGGAGCCGACGTCAACCTCTTCTTCAACTCATTGAAACTTTCTACGCATCGAATGTCCCACACAAAAGCTTTTCCCTTGCAAGTCAATCTTGTCAACGGAAGTGCCAATTTAGAAAATCCCTCGATAAACCGTCTATAGTAACCGGCTAAACCCAAGAAGCTTCTAATCTCAGTAGCTGACTTCGGAGCTTCCCATTGTAACACAGCATCAACTTTAGAAGGATCCACGGCAATGCCATGACCAGAAATGACATGACCAAGGAAACTAACTTCATGCAACCAGAATTCACACTTAGACAACTTGGCATACAACTGCTTCTCTTTCAGAACTTGCAACACAATCCTCAGATGCTCTTCATGCTCTTCTTCAGATTTAGAGTAAATCAAAATGTCATCAATGAATACCACTACAAACCGATCCAAGTAAGTATGAAAAATACGGTTCATGTACTCCATGAATACTCCCGGCGCATTAGTAACACCGAAGGGCATCACCGAATACTCGTAGTGTCCATACCGAGTCCTGAACGCGGTCTTCTGAATATCATCTTCTTTTACTCTAATCTGGTGATATCCGGACCTCAAATCAATTTTAGAAAACACACTAGCACCCACCAATTGATCCATCAAGTCATCAATTCTTGGAAGCGGATACTTGTTCTTGATCGTCACTTTATTCAACTGCCGATAATCAACACAAAGTCTCATACTCCCATCTTTCTTCTTTACTAACAACACGGGTGCTCCCCACGGCGATACACTTGGTCTTACAAACTTTTTCTCAAGCAACTCTTCTAATTGCTTCTTCAATTCAGACAACTCAGATGCAGACATCCTGTACAGTGGCATAGAAACAGGTCTGGTACCAGGTACAAGATCAATCGCAAACTCAACTTCTCTTTCTGGAGGTACATCAGGAATTTCATCAGGAAACACATCAGGAAATTCTCGCACCACCTTTAACTCGTCAATTCTAACTTGATTCTCAAAAGACAATGACGCCATCAATGAGAACATTTGTGCTTCGTCTTGCATCAATTGCCTCAACTGCTTACCAGTCAACAAACCAACTCCTTCTTCCTCGGGAGAAGAAAACCTCAAGGACTTCTTAAAACAGTTGATATGAACATAGTTATACTCTAACCAATTCATACCCAAGATTACATCTAATCCACTTAACGACAAAAAAATCAAGTCAACAACAAAGTCTTTGTCGAAGATCGACAAAGGACACTTTGAACACATCAAAGAAGTAGTCACCGATTCCTTAGCTGGAAGATCGACAACCATCTCTCCATTCATGGAAGACAACATAAGACCCAATCTTTCAACACAATCAGAAGCAATAAAACAATGAGTAGCACCAGTATCAATAATAGTGATTAAAGGAGTACTATTAATGAAACATATACCTCTGATGAGTCGGTCTCCACTAGCTGTAGGAGTCCCATCCAAAGCAAACACCTTTCCACTAAATTGTGCCTTCTTCTTTGGACACTGGCTACCAATGTGTCCCTCTTCGCCACATGTGAAACATACCATGTCCTTATGCTTGCAATCAGACATTGCATGTCCCATCTTACCACATCTGAAACACTTCCTCGCATCAGCAGTACAAGCATTGCTCTTATGACCAGGTTGACCACACTTGAAACATACAATCCTAGCAGGAGCATCTCCCCCACTAGACCTCTGACCATGAGTAACTCTTTGTTTCCCTTTACCAGTATCATACGGTTTCCCACGGCTTTGTTGATTCTTGCCCCTTCTATCACTAACCATCTTGTGATGAGAATTACTATCTTCCTCAAAGATCCTACAACTGTCAACCAAATCAGAAAACAAACGGATCTTTTGGTACCCAACAGCCTTCTTGATATCCGAGCGTAACCCATTCTGAAACTTGATGCACTTAGAAAATTCAGCACCTTCGCCATCAAAGTGAGGATAGAACTTAATCAACTCAGTGAACTTGGCAGCATACTCGGTCACGGACTTGTTCCCTTGCGTCAACTCTAGGAATTCTATCTCTTTCTTACCCCGAACATCTTCAGGATAGTACTTCCTCAGAAATTCCCTAGGGAACACATTCCAAGTGACTTCCTCACCTGAAAACTCCAACCTAGCAAGCGTCTCCAACCACCAATCGTCAGCTTCCTTAGCCAGCATATGAGTGCCATATCTAACCTTCTGTGCAGGAGTACAATCTATAACACGGAAGATTCGCTCAAGCTCCTTCAACCAATCAAGAGCACCATCAGGGTCATGCGTACCCTTGAACACCGGCGGATTCTCCCTTTGGAAAGTGGCCAAACTACGAGATCCAGCATTCTCGTCAGCATTCGGTTGGTTCTGCATAGCCTGAGCCATCGCTTCCAAAGCAGCAGCTATCGCAGCATCATTCCTCCCAGCCATAGCGTCACTACAACACAAAAACAATTTAGCACAAACAACAATACACGATTGTTAGACTACACTACGACTCGACACTTGGCCGGACAAGACCGACCTGCTCTGATACCACTAATGTAACACCCCAAATCTACCCCAAACATTTATGCGGAAAAATCAGAGTATAAAAATTCTCAACAGAATCAGGATGTCACACATTCAACATAAACATAAACCTGTCATAATTTTTAAACTAATACATAACACTATCAGGATTGGAGTGAACAAAACTCATAACATATACCTCTACTTTTGAATAACATAGTATTCAAAGCATAACCCAAACTTAGGTTCAACATGCAACAGATTCACAATGATTCAACAATTAAGACATAACATCTTTTGAATCATAAAAAGAAACAATACAAACAAATCCTCAAATACATCATAAGGTTCAATAAGCAAATAACAACATCAAGCAAGTGTTCATTTCCCCCCGAGTGCTACGTATCAGAGCAATGACACCCAAAACTCGACTATAAGCGGAAACAGCTACTCATCTGGATTACCTGCACGTTACCCACGTGGAGGCAACATTCAAACAGAAAGGGTGAGATATCAAACTATATAAATAGGATTATGATAAATCATATATTAGGTAAGGAATATAAATGAATCACCGTTTCACACAACATCAACATAAACAACACAAAGAACATCATTAAAGAATAGTCTTGATATCAACACATCGACATCTTCAACAAATCAACACATAAGCATCACAATACATAGACAACAACTTCAACCAACAACAACTAACAAAGACTCGAATGCGACTCAACTATGCATATGCATGTGGTACCATTGGAGTAAAACTCCCAACTTAGAACATTGCTAGTAATTCCGAGGCATAAGGCAAAGCCTTCAACACGGTCACATATCAACATCACACCGTTCAACTTTATGTTATGTTATGCTATGCTATGCGGCAACATACAACGACCACGATTCGACAATGAAATAACAATAATACAACAACGGTCACATATCAACAATCACACCGTTCAACTTTAGCCAAAGGCTCACAACACAATCTTAGCAACGAGATTATCACCTTCATAGCAACATATATACAATATCAAGATTCACTAGGATTCACACCTTAAGTCTACCCACAGAACAAATACAAAAAAAAGATAATATCGATAATCACAATATTCATTGCAACACAAATATTTAATTTAAAACTACAACTTTTAGTCAAATACATAAAGGATTGTAATTCGTCGATATATCGAATAAAACAACCAACTCCTAAGTATTATCTCAATTAACTAAATATGATATTAACTATTATCCAACATGTTTTCAACAAAATAAATTAACCACACTTATCTACTAATTAAACTTAATTACATATAAATTTTCATTAAATTCCGGATAATTAATTATACCGCTTAATTCGGTTATTTCGATCAAACGAAATTGTTTTAAATTACATTATTCTATAATTGCTACTGTTTCATGAACTTCATATTTTATTAGTTAGGCTCAATAGTGTTGATATATGTCACTCTAAAAAAAATACAATGACAGAAACACACTTCTACATTATATGGTTATTGTTTGTTGATTTCAATTCAATTTCAATCTCTAACAAACCCACACCATACCAAATTCAATCTTAGATACTAATTTCAATAGTAAACAGAGTTTTGAAAATTAAATTATATATTTTCATTCTAACTATGTTCCAATTCTATTTATATTATTCTAAAATATTATCCTCCCATAAATGTGTGTTTCTAACCCATAGTATAACTATTATGCTCCATTATATTTATTTAAAAAGTAATGGTATATGGAACCTGGAAAGAAACAAAAAAAAAAGCATATAATTATGAACAGAACCGCAAGGGATAACAACACACAAGGTAGCAGCACTAGAACAAAAGAAATATATGATTTCATGGGGTTGTTGGACGTCACACGACAACGTAAAACAATATTGAGAAGCAACAGCATTACCAAAAAAATCGTTTGTAATTTTAAACAGAAAATAAAATTAACACCACACAATGACTAATCTATACCCTAAACCCACATACAATCCATCATATTCTCATTTAGGTAGTAAGAATCCCCCCTTACCTTGGATTGAGTGCAGCTCTAAGAAGATTCAATGAAAAATTGGAGAAAAAATGCACTTTAGAGCAACACTTAGGGTCTCCTCTTCAAACCCTAACCCCTCTTCCCTATTTCTCCTTCTTCTTTCACGGTTCCTTTTTGTTTTTCTTTTTCAGACAACACTATCTCTCTACCTCTCTTCTACTTCTATTTTCAAAAATAAACTATGTTAATATTAAATACACAAATGGGCCTAACAAAATATACCCCCTTAATACTTAGAGATGTCATTAATTAAGCCCAATATTATTTCCACACTTAATATAAAAATAATACTTCCACTAAAACTCCATTAAAATAAAATCCGACTATTTTAATATACCGACTTATTACTCAGTGTCTCATATTTCCGGTCTAAACTTAATTACTCAGAAAATTCCCAAAACGCTAAATATTAACTCATTAATATTTCTAATACTAAAAATATTAAAATTATCGATTAAATGTCGATCCGCTATCCGGAACTAATACCGACTAAATCGTCCCAAAACGCAACAATTTCAGAAAACATCACAAATGTCTAAATTAAGCAAATAATTATTTTTCCGGGCGTTACAGGATACATCCTTGTGTTCTTTACTTTTCCGTATTTACCGCTTTCACAAATCATAACCAGAAAAGAAAGTAACAAATTTCAAAACTCTTGCACCAAACTAGAAAATAAAAACAAATTGTTTCTAAAACCATATAATTTTTAAAGTACCTAATTCACCCCCTCTTAGGCGCACTCTTGATCTTACAATTGGAATTAGAGCAGGTTACAGGTAACCTGTTCCTAAAGATCCATAATGGCTTCCGCAAATGCAAATTTAGTTTTTAAAGACGTTGGTAGCAATAACAAGCCTCCATTATTTTGTGGTGAATACTTTGATTTTTGGAAAATTCGCATGAAGACTCACTTAGAAGCACAAGGAGAAGAAATATGGGATGTTGTCCAAAATGGACCCTTTGTTCCTACAACTGTTGTTAATAATGTTGGAACGGCAAAGCTTAAAGGTTCATGGGATGATGATGATAAGAAAAAGCCCTCTATGACAAAATGGCTATGAATCTCCTTCAAGATGCACTTAGAATGGATGAATTCTTTCGCATTTCGGCTTGCACAACGGTGAAGGAAATATGGGATACATTAGTAGAAACACATGAAGGAACCGATGAAGTTAAGAGAACTCGATTAAACATGTTGAGTCAAGAATGCGAGTTATTCAGAATGTAGTCCAAAGAATCCTCCTCGACTTGTAAAAAAGATTTAGGCACTTAGTAAATCACTTGAAAGCAATTAGTAAGACTCTTACTACCGAGGAACTAAATCTTAAAGTGCTTAGATCCTTAACCAGGGAATGAAAACCAAAAGTGACAACAATATCCGAGAAGAAAAATATATCTAGAATGACTTTCGCAACATTGTTCGAAAAACTTCAAGAATATGAAAAATAACTCGAAAGACTTGAAAAGTATGAAATTCAAGTAAAATATTCAAAAGAAATTGCCTTAAAGACGAGAGTCAAACATAATGATAGTAATCAAGAGGACGAATCCACTAGTGAGAAAAAGATGATCTTATCAAGAAGTTTGAAAAGTTTCTAAGAAAAGAAAGAAAAAAGGAGATCATTAAAAGTGAAGCACTAACAAGGAAGGTTACATGCTTTGAATATGCAAAAAAAGTACATGTTAAAAGTGAATGCCCTACACTTGAAAAGAAGAATAAGTACTTCAAGAGAAAGAAGGATAAAAAGTCAAATAAAACATATGTAGCTTGGGAAGATAATGAAATAAATTAATCTTCCGATTCCAAAAGTAAAGAATGTGCAAATATAGCATTGATGGCTTCACATAATTCCGATGATGAAGACGATGAAGTTAGTAATGAATTTTCCCTTTATGATGATGATGCATGAGGTGCTATAGACAAACTTAATGAATGCAAAATTCTGTACAAAACTATATCATCTCAAAAGAAACGGATTTCATCTCTAGAAGAAAAAATCGAGACAATGCAAAAAGATTTCAAAGATGAAAAACAAAAGATGATTAGTGATAAAAAAAATTGTGTATGCAATAATTGTGAATCACTTTCTTTCCAAATTGTCCAAATAAAGAGAGTTCTTGAAAGATATGAAAAATGACAAATTGGATTGGAGGGTGTCCTTAGTCAACAAAGATATTCCAATGATAAAAGTGGGCTTGGTTATTCAAAGTTTTCAAAACCAAGTTCTAACATAACTATATTTGTTAAGGCTAGTGACCGAACATCCCAAGAGAAAGTGAACAAGCCTAAAGTGGTTCATCATCATCCTATGAAAATATCTCCTAAAAAGAAATCTTATGTTCCTAGATATAGAAGTAACTTTGTTTTTACATATTTTTATTGTGGTATAAGTGGCCATACACCTAATGCTTGCTATGTTAGAAATTTGAATGTAACAAGTGGGAATTATATATAGGTAAATAAAGGAACTAACTATGAAGGACCCAAGGCACATTGGGTACCAAATAAAACTTAATTTGTTTTGTAGGTTTGCTTGATGACAACTTAAAATCTATGATGTTGTGATAAGTGGTGGTTCTAAGCATTTGATGGGAGACATTAACTAATTTTATTCTCTAGTTCTAAAGTCCAAGGGTTATTTCATATATGGGGAATACATTAAAGGAAGAACTCTTGGCATTGTCAAAGTTGGAATACTAACTTTCATATCCAATTGAAGATGTACTTCATGTTGAAAGACTAAAGAAAAATCTTCTAAGCAAATGCCAACTTTGTGACAAAGGCTTCAAAATCATATTCACCACAGATAAATGTTTGATGAAGTCACACATGAGGTAAAACTCATAGGTATAAATTTCTTTTATTTTTATATATGTCTCTATATTTTTAAAAGTATTTTCCCATCCTTTTTGCTAATGACAAAGGGGGAGAAGATATATATGTGTATGTGTATGCTCGTCTCTAACTATTATAGCCCAAAAGAAAGATAAAAATTCTATATGAATCAAGGAAGAGATTTCATTAAGGGGAAGTTATCAAATATAAGGGGAGAATTCACTTAAGAGATTCTCATTTGTTCTAAGAGATTCAAGAATTTCAAGAGATTCAAGCATCTAAACTTTCAATTGTTTGCCATCATCAAAAAGGGGGAGAATGTGAAGTCAAGACCCTCCATCCAATGTGTTTTGTGAATACAATGTACAAATCAAATGATCATGTCAAAAAGTATGAAAAAAGCTTCAAGTATATTTTATCAATTCAAGTATTCAAGACTCATCATGTGTGAAAGCTAGCATCAAATAACTCAAGACTTTTTATTTTGAAGACTAGCATGAATATCTATTAATAGAGGTAAAAGCATGCAATTATTTGATCACTTAGTGCTCAAAATATTTGTCATACCCCAAATTTTGCCCATCATATTCCAAGATATTTTGACTCACTTGACTCTCAATTGCTCAAGACAATATATGAGCTGAGCACACTTACTCCCTCCTAAGGAACAAGATCCAAAATTAGGGTTTCTGATTTAATCAAGGAAAATTAATTTCTGATGCCTCAGGTGAACTTCATGGCTTATCATATGATTCAAAGAACCTCTATGCCAAGTTTCAAGCCCTGATTCCCAAGATTACTCAATCAATAGCTCAGAAAGTCAACAGTCGACTAGTTGACCTTAAAGTCAACTATGGTCCAAGTACAGTCAAAATTCCTGATTTTTGGTCAACATCCTCATTTTGAAGTATCATTCATCATTTGATCAAGGATTGACCATGATTCATCAAGGGAAACTCAGAAATCAACAAAACCTTTGGTTTCTAAATTAGGGTTTTATTAGGAGAAAGTCAACTGAACTTTGACCAGCCATAACTTTCACATGGAACATCAGAAATTTCCCATCCAAAGCTCATTTTGAAGGAATTTTAACTCTCTACAACTTTGTCTCTCACATGCCAAGTCTAAAAATGCTTCATTTGAGAGATATGGATGAAAACATTACAGGTCCTTTTTGAAAGTCAACCAAAAGCAGTTTTTTGTCAAAGCCCATATAGTCAAGATAAAATCTCCAAATGAAAAAAAGCATCCAAAGTGGCTTGTAGAAGACATCTTGAGGTTTCCAAAAAGTCCTAGAATTCTGCCATATCTTAAAAATTGAGGGAGATATGCCTTGTCAAAGTTGGACAATTTTAAAGGGAAAAATGTGAAAGAATATGATCCAAAATGGGTTTTCTTGCATATAGGCCCAATCCATTTTTATTCAATCTTGTTCTCTAAGTCATCAAGAAGATATAATCTCAATTCCACGAATTTATGACTTTTATTTTATTTTATATTGATTTTATTTCATTTAAAAAATGGTATAAATCAAATAATTGAGATAATAATCAAAGATTTGGTGGGAGAGATTTTTCTAAGCAAATCCAATCACCAATTAGACATTATAGATGATCTAATTTCATGAAAAATATATTGGAAAGAGGTGAGTGACATTGGAACCCAAATCAGAAAGATTTTATCAAATTTGCAAGTGATTGAAAACACAAAGATCCAAGCCCATTCTCTTAACCTAATGGTCTCCTAATATATACCTAATAATACTACAAGCAAGGGGGACGAAAAAATTAGAGGAGAAGGCTAAGGTTTCATGTCCAAAAACTTGCATAAAACTAGGGCACAAAAAGAAGAATCCTACAGCCGTTTTCAATCAAGTCTAAGCGTCCCTTCATGTTTGTGAGGTTCCCAACAGGCGTTCGAAGCATTCAGAAGGTCCCAAGGCATCTCAGAGATCACCCCTTCATGTACATCAACTTGGTAAAAGTTTTAAATTTCAAAACCTTTAATTCACGCAATATAAATGGATTTGGTGCACATAATGTTGTTCATACTGATGTTTAGAACGATTTAGACCGTTCGTTCATGAGATTTGATGCAGGAACGAAGGACTACCATGGCTAGGGTATGAAGAAGTCATGTTTTTGTTTTCAGTTTTGAGAGCTCTTTTAGCCAAAACCAATGCCTCCAGTGGATTCACAGCATCTTGGTTAATAAATATGGGTGCCATTGAATTTTTTTAACGCTGTTTGAGTGCTTTTAAAATTGCAGGAAATTTGAAGGTTTATTCGCAGGTAAACCGGAAGCAAAATCCCTAGCAAAATCCGCAGGAAAGGGTAAGATGACGATGAACAGTATTAAAGACTTGTTGACCACCTCACGGGACGATCTGATTCGCTAGTCAAAAAATATGTCTCCTCTCTCCACTCACAATTGGTCCAGTCAAGGATTGAGGGCCCCACGCGTGACTTTTTGTTTGAATTAAAAATCTAACCTTTTGTTTTATATATATTAAATGTGTTCCATGATATTAACATCAAGCGCAGGTGGTTGAGATGGCTGGGACGGTTGACGTATCATTAGGGGCGTGGGTTTGATCCCCACCCCATATATGTTAGTTTTCCAATTCTTGTTTTGACAGATCCAATGCACCTGCACGCGCGGATACTCATGATGCACCCTCAAGTATGAGCCATCAGATCCTCAGCATCCAGGATCCAACACATGTGGATTGGAGGCGCATCATATGGTCTCCAGTCTCATCACACTTAATCACAGAGCTAAGTCTCCTAATTGTTTCTTTTTCTTTTCTCTTTTTTAAATTCTATCTAAAACTGTTTTCCTTAATTTTTTAATTTATTCTTTCCTAAAATTTTTTGTTTTTTTTACTAATTAAAAAATAGTATCTTTTGATAATTATTAAATCGAAAACTCGATTTTTCTCATAACATTAACAATAATCGTTTCTAGCCATAAATATTATTATTTTTGTATATACTTTTAATTAATTAAATTGGTTAGGATTAATCCAATAATTAATTTTTTAGGTTTGTTAACCTCGATTTATTTATAAACCCTAATAGCCTTAGGTTTACTGGTAGGTGTTGCCCATTAACCCTGATCTAGATTTTTACCTGTTGCTTTTATTAACTATGGTTAACTTGCTCCCCATTTGGGGATTTGCCTGTTAGTTTTGTTTGCCTAAATTATCACAATTTCAATTTTTGATATGTTACATTATAATTGTGGAAGTCTTTAATACACTAATAATTTCTCTTCTTTGTGAAGGCTTTCAGGGTTAGCCAAGATCCTTCGATCACGCGCCATACCAGATCGAAAAGCTAAGTTCTAATTTCTTTTCTCGTTTAAATATCTTTTTATTTTATTTTTCCTTTTTGCCCAAAATAGGGTTTGCTTCAAATAGTCAATGAATTACTCATACACTCACCCCCTTTATTTTCCTTTTAATTTTCAGAGTTCGAGGAAGATCAAGGCATTCAAGGATTTTGACTAATTATTGTTCGCTCTTATTTTCTGTCTTGTATTTCCCTTTCCCCGCAGGTGTTTATTGTAATAGCGTAGGACTTTTATTTTTCTGCCTTTAATTTCTGCAATTTTAAATTGCGTGGTTAGTAATTTAGGGAGTGCAAGTCTTGCTAAAATTAACATAGCTCACTAATTTTACAAGATAAATATTTGAACTTAACCACATGATTGTGCCACACACACACCTTTAAGGTTATCCCTCCTGTTGCCTTATTTTTGCCTGTTGCCTCTAATTATACTAAATAATAGTCAAGTCCCTCGATTTCGAGGATACCTAAAGCAAGGTTGCCTAAAGAGATTGAAAATCATCTAGTCCCTCGAAGTTGCCTCGGTAAAAGATGATTGTCCCAATTGCTAAGGTATCCTCGCATGATGCCTAAAAAAATTAATGACTATTATATCCTTCCCTTAGACTACCTGCCCTCTTTATGGCGGGGACAGTCTTGTGGCGAACGATAATTTCTCGATGACCCTTTACATCCAATTGAAAGACTTCCTGCCCTCTCATGGTATGGATAGACCCTTTCGCCCGAAAGACTTAAAGAACATGAAAGACCAGCTTAGGGTAGGTGTTTTTAAATGCTTGCTCACACCTTCAAACTTTCAAATTACTTTTCACACCTCCTTTTCAAATCAATTCAAAAAGGCTACGCTTATTTACAAGCTAAAGTCCTTATTCAAATCTTTTTTCTATTCATACACGACACTTTTTCAAACAGTTCAAACAAACAAGTGAGCTAAGCAATTAATAGCCCATGGATAACCATGGATACAAAGGGTGCTTTAAACCTTCCCTTTGTATAACCTACCCCCCGAACTCGAAGTCTTTTCAAAGGTCTTTCCTGTTCTTTTTTCCTTTCCAATTGGATAAAATAAAAGTCGGTGGCGACTCTTGCTTACCGCGACATGTAACACCCCAAATCTACCCCGCAATAAACAGAAATATCAGAGTACAAATTTTCAAGCAAATAGAACATAACGATTCAGAGCATCACATTTTAAACAACAAAATCACATACGTATATCATGCTCAATCACTTAGATACATAACACACATGTAGGAGAACAATATCGAAATCATTAATCATTGTCAGCCAATCAAGTACTTGCATCGTAGCGGAAAATCATATGTCAACAATAATACAACTCATAATATCACAGCCCAACACGGCACGATACATCTAAAATGTCTCAGCATAATCTAAGGACAAGGTTTAACAAGTATAAACACAAGAAACCAAAACATAAACAAGTAATCCAACGTTCCCCAAGTGCTACGTATCAGAGCATCGACACACACCGACTCGAGCTATAGGTACACGACTACTCCGCGTCATTACCTGCACGTTACCAACGGAGGGTAACATTCAAACAGAAAGGGTGAGATATCATTCATTATAAGATCACATCATTCAACATCTTACCGACAACAATAATATCAATCTCAATTAAGGCATAGATAGTCATTTATCACATATGCTCAACGAAACAACCATCACATTGACACAAGATAACATTCATGTTATGCGCACATAAATATTCAAGTACGACTCATCATACGACTTTACTTATGCAACTCGAACAATGCAAATGCATGTGGTACCATTGGAGTAAAACTCCCGTCTCAAACAATTGCCATTGGGCCGTCTCAAACATTCACCACAAGGGCCGTCTCAAACATTTGCCACTAGGGCCGTCTCAAACAATGCAATGAATGTGACTCAATGATGTACATTCACAATCACACTTAATGACATAATCGACTCGAACAACACAATCCACGTATACGACATGATCAACTTAAACGACATAATCAATTCCGGATATCCAATATCAACAAAATCCAATTCAAGAAGATTCCAAGAGTATTCAAAGTTACACTAAGCATATTCAATGGAAAGACATCAATTAGGGCTTCACGTAGGTTCAAACGGCACTTAAAAAGGAGGTACGGTTCAAAAGTTACAGCATTTCAAAGTTTAGGAAAAGTTCTGCAAAACAGTGTTCGCGGCGCGAACTGAGTGAATCAAATATTTCCTAAGGTTCTGCCAAGCAGTTCGCGGCGCGCACAAGGGTTCGTGGCGCGAACTGAGCGAATCCAAAAATCTCCAACTTTCTGCCAAGCAGTTCGCGGCGCCAACAAGGGGTCGCGGCGCGAACTGAGCAGATCCAGAACTTCCAAAGTTTCTGCCAAGAAGTTCGCGGCGCCAACAGAGGTTCGCGGCGCGAACTGGCGATTTTCAGAAAACCCCAAACACAGAAAACAGCATACGAAACCCATCCCAAAACCCCTAAACTCAACCCAATCAGGTTGAAAAACATCAAACATCACGAACAACCACAGAATACATGGTATAAACACAAATACAACACATATTATGGGTCTTATAACATCATAACATCAATTTAAACACATTTCAAATCATCAAATCAAGCATTTGTTCATAGACCTTAACATCTCTACACACAACTTCCATGGATGCAACATACAATTAAATCCCACCTAAAACATCATCATAGATCCCTTTAGCATGAAAGAATCCCACCCTTACCTTAGGTTTGGATTGAAGACAACTCTAGTTTCAATATTGAGATTCCCCTCTTTCTCTTCACTCTACTCTTCTCTTCTTTCACCAAAAACCCTAAAATGAACTTCTAATTTCTATTTCCTCTAAAACCCTTGTTTTAGTTAAACCCTTACTATCTTAAATTACTAATGGGCTCTAACTAACACCCCTCACTTACTAATACCACCTTAAGCCCAATAACTCTCCTAATTTATTAACTTATATTATTTACTAACAATTCCCAAATAAAACAACATAAAATCAATTAAACATATAATTAACACATAATGCACAATTAATTCACATAAATAAATAATTAAAGAAAAACGGTCGTTACAACTCTCCCCCACTTAGAATATTTTCGTCCTCGAAAATTACCTCAATCGAATAATTCAGGATACGACTCGCGCATCTTGCTTTCCAATTCCCACGTCATACTTTCACCGGTAGCACCCGACCAAACGACGTTCACCAAAGCAATCTCTTTGCCTTTAAGCGTCTTCGTCTCGCGATCCTAAATCCTTATAGGCATAGTCTCCACCGTGAGATTATCCCGCACTTGCACATCGTCCATATGAATCACATGCGAAGGATCCGAAACATACTTTCGAAGTTGCGACACATTAAACACATCATGCAAATTCGAAAGATTAGGCGGTAAAGCCACCCTATACGCCACATTACCAACCTTCTCTGAAATCTGATACGGTCCGATAAAACGAGGAGTTAGCTTCTTCGACTTCAAGGCTCTTCCCACACCAGTGACCGGCGTAACTCTCAAGAATAAGTGATCACCAGCTTGGAATTCCAAATCCTTCCTCCTTTTATCATGGTAACTCTTCTGCCTACTCTGAGAAGCCTTCATCTTCTCACGGATCAACTTAACCTTCTCGGTAGTTTCTCGAACAATCTCCGGTCCAAGTATACACTCTCACCCGATTCATGTCAACACAACGGAGTCCTACATCTCCGACCATACAACGCCTCAAAAGGTGCCATCCCAATACTCGAATGGTAACTATTGTTGTATGTGAACTCTATCAATGGAAGATAAGTATCCCACGTACCTCCCTGCTCAAGAACACAAGATCTCAACAAATCCTCCAAAGATTGAATCGTTCTCTCCGTTTGACCATCGGTCTGAGGATGATACGCCAAACTCAACCTCAACTTAGAACCCAACGCCTCTTGCAAACTCTTCCAAAAATCTGAAGTGAACCTCGGATCTCTATCCGAAACAATACACAAAGAAACACCATGCAACTTCACAATCACACGGACATAAATTTCCGCCAACTTCGAAACCGGATAAGTGATGTTAATAGGTATGAAATGAGCCGACTTCGTAAGCCTATCAACAATCACCCAAATCGAATCATGTCCTCTCACGGTATTCGGTAAACTTGTCACAAAATCCATGGAAATACTATCCCATTTCCATTCAGGGACTTCTAACGGTTGCATTAAACCAGCAGGCTTCTGATGTTCAACCTTCGACTTCTGACAAGTCAAACATGCATACACAAACTAAGCTATGTCACGCTTCATTCCAGGCCACCAAAACAAATTCTTCAAATCTTGGTACATCTTCGTAGCTCCGGGATGAATACTCAGATTACTTATATGACCTTCCTCAAGAATAGATCTTTTCAAATCCACATCATCAGGAATACAAATTCGATCACGGAACCTCAACACACCGTGCGCATCTAACTTAAAATCACCATTCTCAGGTTGATCGACTCCAATCATCGAATCAACCAATTTCACATCCAACTTCTGGGCCTCTCTGACACTATCCAGAAAATCATTGTTAATCTTCAACATACCCAATCGAACACTCTTAGGGGTCACTTCACATACCAAACTCATATCTCGAAATTGCTCAATTAATTCTAACTCCTTAACCATCATTGCCGACATATGCAAAGTCTTGCGACTCAAAGCATCGGCAACAACATTAGCCTTTCCTGGATGATAATTCAAACTGAAATCATAATCTTTCAACAGTTCTAACCACCTTCGTTGTCTCATATTCAATTCCTTCTGATCAAACAGATACTTCAAACTCTTATGGTCGCTAAAGACTTCAAATCTAGAACCATAAAGATAATGTCTCCAAATCTTCAACACGAACACTACAGCAGCAAGTTCTAAATCATGTGTAGGATAGTTCTTCTCATGAACTCTCAACTGTCTTGATGCATAAGCAACAACTTTACCATTTTGCATGAGCACACCTCCTAAACCCATCTTAGAAGCATCACAATAGACCACGAACGATTCTTCCGGATTAGGCAATATCAAAATCGGTGCCGACGTCAACCTTTTCTTCAACTCAACAAAGCTCTCTTCACAAGAAACATCCCACACGAAAGCCTTACCCTTACAAGTCAACTTAGTCAACGGAAGGGCTAACTTAGAGAAACCTTCAATGAACCTTCTATAATAACCGGCTAATCCCAAAAAAGCTTCGAACCTCGGTAGCCGACTTAGGAGTTTCCCATCTCAACACGACATCAACTTTAGACGGATCCACGGCAATACCATCACTCGAGATGACATGCCCCAGAAAACTAACCTCTTTCAACCAAAACTCACACTTGGACAACTTAGCATACAATTTCTTCTCTTTCAAGACTTGCAATATCAACTTCAAATGCTCAGCATGATCTGATTCTGATTTAGAGTAAATCAAAATATCATCAATGAACACCACCACGAAACGATCCAGATACTCATGGAAAATGCGGTTCATGTACTCCATAAATACTCCAGGTGCATTAGTAACACCAAAGGGCATCACCGAATACTCATAATGTCCATAACGTGTTCTGAAAGCCGTCTTCTGCATGTCCTCATCTTTCACTTTAATCTGATGGTAACCCGACCTCAGATCAATCTTGCTAAACACACGAGCACCAACCAATTGGTCCATCAAGTCATCAATTCTTGAAAGTGGATACTTGTTCTTGATTGTTACCTTATTCAACTGACGATAATCAATACAAAGTCTCATACTTCCATCTTTCTTCTTAACCAACAACACTGGAGCTCCCCACGGTGACACACTAGGTCTCACAAACCTCTTCTCAAGCAGCTCTTCCAATTGCTTCTTCAATTCAGACAATTCAGATGCAGACATCCTGTACGGTGCCATAGACACAGGTCTAGTACCAGGTACAAGATCAATAGAGAACTCAACTTCTCTCTCAGGCGGCACATCGGGAATTTCATCAGGGAAAACTTCAGGAAATTCACATACTACCTTCAACCTTTCTATTACAGCCTGATTCTCAACAGACATCGAAGCAACCAACGCGAACACTTGAACATCTTCTTTCATCAACAAACGAAACTGTCTGGCCGATAACAACTCCAAGCCTTCCTCTTCAGGAGAAGAAAACCTCACAGACTTATCAAAACAATTAATGTGAACATGGTTATGCCCTAACTAGTTCATCCCCAAAATCACATCCAAACCTCTCAACGGCAAGCAAACAAAGTCAACAAGAAAGTCTCTGTCGAAAATCGACACAGGACACTTAAGACACACAAGAGAAGTAGTCACCGATCCCTTAGCCGGAGTATCGACAACCATTTCTCCATTCATAGCAGATAACACCAGACCCAATCTATCAACACAATCAGTAGATATAAAGCAATGCGTAGCACCGGTATCAATAATAGTAATCAAAGGAATGCTATTAATGAAACATGTACCTCTGATGAGTGAATCCTCACTAGTGGTCTGAGTTCCCGACAAGGCGAACACCTTCCCACTAGATTGTTCCTTCTTGGGCTTCTGACACTTGCTTCCAATATGGCCTTCTTCGCCACAGTTGAAACACACCATATCCTTATGCGTACAATCGGACGATGCATGACCAAAATTCCCACAACGGTAGCATCTTCTAGCATCAACATTACACGACGTGCTCTTGTGACCAACCTTGCCACACTTGAAGCACACAATACCAGCAGGAGCATCTCCCCCACTAGTTCTCTTACCCTCAACCGCTTTCTACTTGCCCTTTCCACTCGAAGCTTCATCAGGCTTACCACGACCTTGATAAACCTTTCCCCTCTTCTCACTTATCACACGATAATGAGCATTGTTCTCCTCTTCATAGATCCGACAACAATCAACCAAATCAGCAAAGATACGAATCTTCTGGTAACTAATTGCTTTCTTAATCTCTGGACGCAACCCATTCTCAAACTTAATGCACTTGGAAAACTCACCATTCGGCCCATCATAGTGTTGGTAAAACTTTGCCAACTCACCAAACTTAGCAGCATACTCCATAACAGATTTGTTCCCTTGACTTAGCTCAAGGAATTCAATTTCCTTCTTGCCACGGACATCTTCAGGAAAGTACTTCCTTAAGAACTCCATGCGAAACACAATCCAAGAGATCTCTTCACCACTCGCTTCCAATCTCCTACGGGTCTCTAGCCACCAATCATCCGCCTCAACTGCTAGCATATGAGTCCCGTACCGAACCTTCTGTTCAGGAGTGCAATCCATGACACGGAAAATCCTCTCAATCTCCTTAAGCCATGTCAATGCGCCATCAGGATCATAAGTTCCCTTAAACACAGGAGGGTTCTCTCTTTGGAAGGTAGCCAAACTCCGAGAAGCAGCACTCTCTCCACCATTCGGTTGGTTCTCCAAAGCTTGAGCCATTGCTTCCAAAGCAGCAGCTATTGCAGAATCATTCCTCCCAGCAATCACAAGTCTTCACTACAACACAAAAGCAATCAGCACAAACAACAATATAAGCTTGTTAGACTACACTACGACACGACACATGGCCGGACAAGACCGACCTGCTCTGATACCACAAATGTAACACCCCAAATCTACCCCGCAATAAACAGGAATATCAGAGTACAAATTTTCAAGCAAATAGAACATAACGATTCGGAGCATCATATTTTAAACAACAAAATCACATACGTATATCATGCTCAATCACTTTGATACATAACACACATGTAGGAGAACAATATCGAAATCATTAATCATTGTCAGCCAATCAAGTACTTGCATCGCAGCGGAAAATCATATGTCAACAACAATACAACTCATAATATCACGGCCAAACACGGCACGATACATCTAAAAAGTCTCAGCATAATCTAAGGACAAGGTTTAACAAGTATAAGCACAAGAAACCAAAACATAAACAAGTAATCCAACGTTCCCCGAGTGCTACGTATCAGAGCATCGACACACACCGACTCGAGCTATAGGTACACGACTACTCCGCGTCATTACCTACACGTTACCAACGGAGGGTAACATTCAAACAGAAAGGGTGAGATATCATTCATTATAAATAAGCGTATGATAATATTCAAAGCGGAGAAATAATCACACATCGGTCACCACTTCTCAACATATATCACTTACTACTATTCACATCATTCAACATCTTACCGACAACAATAATATCGATCTCAATTCAGGCATAGATAGTCATTTATCACATATGCTCAACGAAAAAACCATCACATTGACACAAGATAACATTCATGTTATGCGCACACAAATATTCAAGTACGACTCATCATACGACTTTACTTATGCAACTTGAACAATGCAAATGTATGTGGTACCATTGGAGTAAAACTCCCGTCTCAAACAATTGCCATTGGGCCGTCTCAAACATTCGCCACAAGGGCCGTCTCAAACATTTGCCACTAGGGCCGTCTCAAACAATGCAATGAATGTGACTCAATGATGTACATTCACAATCACACTTAACGACATAATCGACTCGAACAACACAATCCACGTATACGACATGATCAACTTAAACGACATAATCAATTCCGGATATCCAATGTCAACAAAATCCAACTCAAGAAGATTCCAAGAGTATTCAAAGTTACACTAAGCATATTCAATGGAAAGACATCAATTAGGGCTTCACGTAGGTTCAAACGGCACTTAAAAAGGAGTTACGGTTCAAACGTTACAGCATTTCAAAGTTTAAGAAAAGTTCTGCAAAACAGGGTTCGCGGCGCCAACAGGGTTCGCGGCGCGAACTGAGTGAATCAAATATTTCCTAAGGTTCTGCCAAGCAGTTCGCAGCGCGCACAAGGGTTCGCGGCACGAACTGAGCGAATCCAAAAATCTCCAACTTTCTGCCAAGCAGTTCGCGGCGCCAACAAGGGGTCGCGGCGCGAACTGAGCAGATCCATAACTTCCAAAGTTTCTGCCAAGAAGTTCGCGGCGCCAACAGAGGTTCGCGGCGCGAACTGGCGATTTTCAGAAAACCCCAAACACAGAAAACAACATACGAAACCCATCCCAAAACCCCTAAGCTCAACCCAATCAGGTTGGAAAACATCAAACATCACGAACAACCACAGAATACATGGTATAAACACAAATACAACACATATTATGGGTCTTATAACATCATAACATCAATTTAAACACATTTCAAATCATCATATCAAGCATTTGTTCGTAGACCTTAACATCTCTACACACAACTTCCATGGATGCAACATACAATTAAATCCCACCCAAAACATCATCATACATCCCTTTAGCATGAAAGAATCCCACCCTTACCTTAGGTTTGGATTGAAGACAACTCTAGCTTCAATATTGAGATTCCCCTCTTTCTCTTCACTATACTCTTCTCTTCTTTCACCAAAAACCCCAAAATGAACTTCTAATTTTTATTTCCTCTAAAACCCTTGTTTTAGTTAAACCCTTACTATCTTAAATTACTAATGGGCTCTAACTAACACCCCTCACTTACTAATACCACCTTAAGCCCAATAACTCTCCTAATTTATTAACTTATATTATTTACTAACAATTCCCAAATAAAACAACATAAAATCAATTAAACATATAATTAACACATAATGCACAATTAATTCACATAAATAAATAATTAAAGAAAAACGGTCGTTACACGACATTTCAAAAAAGGTCAGTTCACCGTATTACAGAACTGGCGACTCTGCTGGGAATGCTTTCGAATAAAAGAGGGGTTACCTTAGAGCTAGGATCACTTTAAACTTGTTTGATTTGTTTGCTTTATCTTTAAAGGCTGTTTTGGGTATTCTGCTGTGTGAAAGATCCTACACCCGGATCTAGTGTACCTTAGGTATGTGGCAATAGACCAGGGAGACTGTACGACATGTATCGTTATGGTTGAACTGGTGGCCACCGTTAGTGCGACGCTTTGGTTTGTCCTGATGGCCCTTGAAATAAATTTTGAGGATGGGTACAAATAAATTTTGAGCAGTTATCCTTTGTTTCTTAAACCGTGAACCAAGCCACGTTACAACCCTTGAAAGTCCAAACTGAAGCATGGTTAGTTCAAAAGCATACTGTCACCAAAAGGGTATCCCGACTCCTTAAGATTTGCGATAAATGTTGAGTTGATATCCTGTTTTTACAAACATCACGTTTTTATAAACATCACGCTTTGACATCTCCTTCTTTAATGTTTTTCAAAAACTCAAGACAGACATATGCATTGCATCTCATGAATTCATTATTAAACATATTCTGCTACATAATTTCAAGTGTTAGCATCAGAAAGAATCTGCACAGGGTACAACTAATGACTAAAAGTCATCCTGACAGAAAAAACTATCTCGGTAGCAACATCTCTTATAACTGACTCAATTGATTAGAAGTCAATAAATACAAGGGGCATGACATGCTTCGACCAGTCAATCTGAGGCAATCAGGTCAAGATTCAGAGAATCACTCAGAAACGTCAAACAATCAGGGGCATGCACCCAAGTGGGTCTGAAGCTACTTCCCGATCAGTCAGAGGCATCATACTAAGTACTAGGGGCATGTCACCCATAGTACACATCTCATAAGGTCCTCGCGAGGCGAATCTCTTCAAATTCCCTAATAGCTGGGGCAAAGCTATGCAAGGCATGTTCAACACTTCGTTCAATACTCATTGGTGTTTTCCAATCAATACGAGTCCAGGAATAGCAAGTGCTATAATCACTGGGGGAAATGTTCAAGACATCCATATCTTCCCACAAAGCCGGTTTCATAGGATCATATCCCCACAGAGTAATCATTAAGAAGATACCTTCAAATGTTCTCGTCCCAACAAAGACTTAGTTCCTCAACGGAGTTTTACATCTTCGACACTGCCGATTCCCCGACTCTTTTCTCTTCTCCAAACAAGGTTATTCATATCTCTTATCCCCAGTCAGGGTACATCAAGATCAACCATTCAAATGGCTCTCATCCCCAAGAAGATGCCAAAAATCCCCAGCCAAGTATCCTCGGGTTCTGTATTCTCCACAACAGTCAAGGATTTATTTTCCCCGCCAGACGCTGGAACAATCTACTATCATTATTAACAAACATTTTGCATTCATACATCATACGCCTCATTGCATTGCATACAATCTCATTCATTTCAAAAAATAAACATTACAATACATGCATCACGACATTGCATAAAATTAATACTGCTTTTTCAGTCTATTCCTACAAACCAAATGAATGGTATCTTCTATATATAGTTCAGAGATAATCAAGTCAACGATTTAATTCTGACGCTCATTCAAGACAGAGGTTTAGTTCTGACACTTAATTTTGGATATCTTCCAAAGATAGTTCAGAGATAATCAAGACCAAGATTTAATTCTGATACTTAGTTCCAGGTATTCTCCAGTGATAGTTCAGAGATAATCAAGACAGAGATTTAATTATGATACTTAGTTCCGGGTATTCTCCAGAGATAGTTCAGAAATGATCAAGACCAAGATTTAATTCTAATACTTAGTTCCGGGTATTCTCCAGAGATAGTTCAGAAATGATCAAGACCAAGATTTAATTCTGAAACTTAGTTCCGGGTATTCTCCAGAGATAATTCAGAGATAATCAAGACAGAGATTTAATTCTGATACTTAGTTCTGGGTATTCTCCAGAGATAGTTCAGAGATAATCAAGATAGAGATTTAATTCTGATACTTAGTTCCGGGTATTCTCCAGAGATAGTTCAGAGATAATCAAGAGACTTAGATCTAATTTTGTCACTACGAACAGTGCTGGTATGATCGACCTCTAACAAATACTTCTCAATACAAAGGATTCAGTCTAACGTACGACTCATCCTAGGATGCAACCTGACGTATGGTGCATTCTAACAACTATCAACACAGAGGACCCGGTCTAACGTACGACCCATCCTTCAGCCTAACGCACGACTTTCCAGACATCTACCGATGCAATTGGATCCGGTCTAACGCACGACCCATCCTTCAGCCTAACGCACGGCTTTCCAGACATTTATCAAATGCAAATTGGACCCGGTCTAATGCACGACCCATCCTTCAGTCTAACGTACGACTCATCCTAAGTATATCCTTCAGATACGATCTAACGTACGACGTATTCTGACTCTCAAGTCTATCAAGCTAGATGGCATCTTTAAGCCCATCTCAATCAAGTCTCTCAACATCCGGATGGCATCTTTAAGCCCATCTCCAACAATAATCTGCCTGGATGGCATCTTTAAACCCATCTCCTACAAAAGGTCCCTATCTCAGTATAGGCAAATTTCTTGGTATTCTAGTGTTCAATCCTCTTCTACCTTCAGATCACGATTGGCAGACGTGTCAATCTACATCTTCAGGTTTAAGAAGATTGAACAGGGGAAGCTGTCATATCCCAAAATTTTCCCATCATATTCCAAGATATTTTGACTCACCTGACTCTCAATTGCTCAAGATAATATATGAGTTGAGCACACTTACTCCCTCCTAAGGAACAAGATCCAAAATTAGGGTTTCTGATTTAATCAAGGAAATTTAATTTCCGATGCCTCAAGTGAACTTCATGGCTTCTCATATGATTCAAAGAACCTCTATGCCAATTTTCAAGCCCCGATTCCCAAGATTACTCAATCAATAGCTCAGAAAGTCAACAGTCGACTAGTTGACCTAAAAGTCAACTGTGGTCCAAGTATAGTCAAAATTCTTGATTTTTTGGTCAACATCCTCATTTTGAAGTATCATTCATCATTTGGTCAAGGATTGACCATGATTCATCAAGGGAAACTCAGAAATCAATAAAACCTTTGGTTTCTAAATTAAGGTTTCATTAGGAGAAAGTCAACTGAACTTTGACCAGCCATAACTTTCACATGGAACATCAGAAATTTCCCATCCAAAGCTCATTTTGAAGGAATTTGAACTCTCTACAACTTTGTCTCTCACATGCCAAGTCTAAAAATGCTTCATTTGAGAGATATGGATGAAAACAATACAGGTCCTTTTTGAAAGTCAACCAAAAGCAGTTTTTGTCAAAGCCCATATCATCAAGATAAAATCTCCAACTGAAAAAAAGCATCCAAAATGGCTTGTAGAAGACATCTTGAGGTTTCCAAAAAGTCCTAGAATTCTTCCATATCTTAAAAATTGAGGGAGATATGCCTTGTCAAAGTTGGACAATTTTATAGGGAAAAATGTGAAAGAATATGATCCAAAATGGGTTTTCTTGCAAATAGGCCCAATCCATTTTCATTCAATCTTTTTCTCCAAGTCATCAAGAAGATATAATCTCAATTCCACGAATTTATGACTTTTATTTTATTTTATATTGATTTTATTTCATTTTAAAAATGGTATAAATCAAATAATTGAGATAATAATCAAAGATTTGGTGGGAGAGATTTTTCTAAGCAAATCCAATCACCAATTAGACATTATAGGTGATATAATTTCGTGCAAAATATATTGGAAAGAGGTGAGTGACATTGGAACCAAAATTAGAAAGATTTTATCAAATTTGCAAGTGATTGAAAACACAAAGATCCAAGCCCATTCTCTTAACCTAATGGTCTCCTAATATATACCTAATTCACCCCCTCTTAGGCGCACTATTGATCTTACAATTGGAATTAGAGCAGGTTACAGGTAACTTATTCCTAAAGTTTCATAATGGCTTCCGCAAATGCAAATTTAGTTTTTAGAGACGTTGGTAGCAATAACAAGCCTCCATTATTTTGTGGTGAATACTTTGATTTTTGGAAAATTCGCATGAAGTCTCACTTAGAAGTACAAGGAGAAGAAATATGGGATGCTGTCCAAAATGGACCCTTTGTTCCTACAACTGTTGTTAAGAATGTTGGAACGGCAAAGCTTAAAGGTTCATGGGATGATGATGATAAGAAAAAGCCCTCTATGACAAAATGACAAGATGCACTTAGAATGGATGAATTCTTTTGCATTTCGGCTTGCACAACGGTGAAGGAAATATGGGATACATTAGTAGAAACACATGAAGGAACCGTTGAAGTTAAGAGAACTCGATTAAACATGTTGAGTCAAGAATGCGAGTTATTCAGAATGTAGTCCAAAGAATCCATCCTCGACTTGTAAAAAAGATTTAGGCACTTAGTAAATCACTTGAAAGCACTTAGTAAGACTCTTACTACCGAGGAACTCAATCTTAAAGTGCTTAGATCCTTAACCAGGGAATGAAAACCAAAAGTGACGACAATATCCGAGAAGAAAAATATATCCAGAATGCCCTGCACTTGAAAAGAAGAATAAATACTTCAAGAGAAAGAAGGATAAAAAGTCAAATAAAACATATGTAGCTTGGGAAGATAATGAAATAAATTCATCTTCCGATTCCAAAAGTAAAGAATGTGCAAATATAGCATTGATGGCTTCACACAATTCCGATGATGAAGACGATGAATTTAGTAATGAATTTTCCCTTTATGATGATGATGCATGAGGTGCTATAGACGAACTCTTAATGAGTGCAAAATTCTGTACAAAACTATATCATCTCAAAAGAAACGGATTTCATCTCTAGAAGAAAAAATCGAGACAATGCAAAAAGATTTCAAAGATGAAAAACAAAAGATGATTAGTGATAAAAAAAATTGTGTATGCAATAATTGTGAATCATTTTCTTTCCAAATTGTCCAAATAAAGAGAGTTCTTGAAAGATATGAAAAAGGACAAATTGGATTGGAGGGTGTCCTTAGTCAACAAAGATATTCCAATGATAAAAGTGGGCTTGGTTATTCAAGGTTTTCAAAACCAAGTTCTAACATAACTATATTTGTTAAGGCTAGTGACCGAACATCCCAAGAGAAAGTGAACAAGCCTAAAGTGGTTCATCATCATCCTATGAAAAATCTCCTAAAAATAAATCTTATGTTCCTAGATATAGAAGTAACTTTGTTTTTACATATTTTTATTGTGGTATAAGTGGCCATACACCTAATGCTTGCTATGTTAGAAATTTGAATGTAACAAGTGGGAATTATATATGGGTAAATAAAGGAACTAACTATGAAGGACCCAAGGCACATTGGGTACCTGTAACACGGTGAACTGACTTTTTATTAATCGGAATGTCGCGGTAAGCAAGAGTCGCCACCGACTTTTATTTTATCCAAACAAATTCAGAAAGGCAAAAAGAAACAGAAAAAAACCTTTTAAGAAAACTGAGTTCGGGGGGGTAATTTATGCAAAGGGAAGGTGTAAGGCACCCTTTGCATCCATGGTTTTCCATGGGCTCTTAATTGCTTTGCTTGCTCATTTGTTTAGAAAATGTAGATGAAAGAGATAGGGACTTTAGCTTGTGAATAAGCGTTGCCCTTTTGAAAAATTATGAGAAAGAATATAATAAAAAGGTTTGAGCATTGCAAGGCAATTAGGGGCAATTACCTTAAACTCAGATGATAGGTCTCTTTTTGCCTTTCAGAATGAAAGGGTCTATCCTTGCCATAAGAGGGCAGGAAGCCTTTCGTTTGGAGGTTGAAGGGTCATCGAAGCATCCTTTGCCATAAGACTGTCCCATGCCATAGAAGGGCAGGTAGTCTAAGGCAAGGATCAGAATAAGCCATTTTCGTAGGCAGCCAGAAGATACCTCAGCCTTTTTCCGTAGGCAACATCCGAGGGTCGAGGTCATTTTTGTGTATCGAAGGCAGCATCATTTAGGGTCGTATGACCTTTTAATTATCGAGGCAACAGGCTGAGGTATCCTCGTATTTGAGGGACATGGCTTATTCTGCAAAAAAACACGAAGGCAACAGGCAACAGGCAACAGAGAGGTTACCCCAAAAGGGTGCGTGTGTGCAACAATCACGTGATTATGTTCAGAAAATTATCTTATAATTAATTATCTACATTGATTTAAGGCTTGCACTCCCTAAGATTACTAACCACGCAGTATATAAAGCAATAAAGGGAAGGGGGAAAATGAAACCAGCGGAGGAGAGGGGAATTGTAACCAGCGGATCCCTTAATAGGGTTTGGCATAAGTAATAATAAAATGAAAAAGAAGAAAAGATTTAGGGTTACCAATGACATAGCTTTGACATTTGACAAACCCTGAAAGAAAGAAAAAATGGCAAACAAAAGAGGGTGAGTGCATTATCGGTTCGGGGACAATTAGGGTTAACCATAATAAAATAAAAGATAAATAAATCGATAATAAATAATAAATAATACTTAGCTTCGATTTGGATTTGATCTGATATGGTTAGAGTCGGAGGTTGCTCAGAGGTGAACCCTGAAACAAAGGCAAAGGCGAAATAATAGATGTGAGAGTATGCAGTGTTCAAAAAGGATTAAAAAGATAAACCCTAAAATCAAAGGAAACAAACTAGACTTTGAAATTTAAATGAATCAAATACTTAGCTTCGTATTTGACGTGGCGCGCACTCGGAGTGCTTTGAAAAGATAACCCTGAAAAAGGCATAGAAAAATATATATTTTTCAGTGCATGGAATGATCATCGTTGCCCTAGTTAGGGTACAAATTAAGTAAGAAAACATAAACAATTTAATTAATTATTGGTCTCGCGACCTAATTAATTAAATCGAGGGAAGAAAAATAAATAATAAATAAAAAAACATTTTTATGATTTTCATGAATTATTGAAAATATTTAAATAAATTATCTGATTAAATAAATAATATAAATAAATAAAAGAAAATAGATCAATAATAAATATATTAATTATTAAAATAAAATAAATATATTAAAAGAAATAAATTGGATAAATTAAAATAGTAGTAATATTATAAAATAAAAGGTTTTTTGGAAAACTAATATATATTAGTAAAAACAAAGAAAGATGTATATATATAAACAAGTTTTTTTAAAAAAAAAATACAATAAAAACTTAGCTTAGGATTGTGTGGGGCGAGTCCCTGAGGGACTATGACGTTCTTGAGTTTCCTGAACGTTGGATCCAAGACAAGAACGATCTGATGGCTGATGATGGGACGATGCATGGCAATTGCTATGATTGAGACACACACAATCCGCGAGTGATGTCCTTCGTGATTTCGGTGCTTCCGTCAATGGCAAGAGCGTGGCTAGCTTCTGAGCGAATCGATGAATTGATTTTGATGCCTGAAATACCTTCAATCCAATCGAAACCTGGTCTGTCTCCTCTCCCTTGTTTACGGTTTCTCCGATTTAGGATTCCTTTTTGCAGCCTCCTCTGCCTGCCAATCCCCCTCTGCATCTGAATATATTCCTCTCTTTATAGAGGGTCCATTAGGTTAACATTTTTAGAAGGAATTTGATTGATTCTTATGATTGAAATTTGATTTGGATACGATTGAATTTGATTATCCAATCTTCCTAAATTGGTCCAATTCCATTCTTAATATCTTCTCCACGTTTTGACTGATCCTGAAATAGATGTGAATTGATTGAGAACAAATATATGGTCTTTTAATTACCAATTTATGATTTATTTGATTTAATTTGTATTTAAATAAATAAATCCAAGACTAAATAATAATAAAAATCATAAAATAGATAGAAAAAGATTTATGGACTTCTCAATTTCTATTTGCACTTAAAAACTAAAAGAAATAGAATAATATGTAAATATAATAAAATGATTTGTTAATTTTAATTAAAATTCAACTTAAATCTAAATTGAATTAAAATTATAATTGTAAGCCTAAAAAGGGGTTAGTGAACCAAAAATATTGTTAAATCGTAAAAACGACCAAAATACGCAAAGATGAACGTATTTTCAAAAAATTGCAAAATTGAGTTATTTTGCAGATGATATGCAAAAGCATACGCTTAAAAAGAATCTGGAGGGCAAATTTTGGGGTATGACAGCTGCCCCTGTTCAATTATCTTAAACCTGAAGATGTAGAGTGGTTTGTATGCCAGTCGGTATCTGAAGGTGGAAGATGATTGAACACTAGAATACCAAGAAATTTGCCCTAGCTGGAGTAGGGACTTTTGTCGGAGATGGGCTTAAAGATGCCATCCGATAGGTCATGCATTTGAAGTGTTTGAGAAGTGTTGTCTGAGTGTTGATCGTGTCATTACTGTTCGTAGTACCTGAATTAGACTTAGGAAATAGTTGATCGTGTCCACATCATTCGTGATGATGGAGTTAGATCTCTTTAAAGGTTGATCGTGTCGGCACCGTTCGTAGTAACCGAATTAGATCTTTTGTCGTGTCAGTACCGTTCGTAGTAGCTGAATTAGACTGGGGATGTCAGTGATCGTGTCTACATCGTTCGTGATGATAGAATTAGATCTCTGAGAGCTGATCGTGTCAGTACCGTTCGTAGTAACCGAATTAGATCTTCTGTCGTGTCAGTACCGTTCGTAGTAACTGAATTAGACTTGGTTGGTCATTGATCGTGTCTACACCGTTCGTGATGATAGAATTAGATCTCTGAGCGTTGACCGTGTCAGTACCGTTCGTGGTAACCGAATTAGATCTTTGAAAGTGACCGTGTCATTACCGTTCGTGGTAAATGAATTAGATCTTTGAGCATTGATCGTGTCAGTACTGTTCGTAGTAGCTGAATTAGATTTTGGAAAGTTAGAGATTTCGTTCATTTGTCTGTACCTGTATTCTAAAAAAAGGTAAGGTTGATTTTTATGCAATGCCATGATGCATGGGTTATGTAATCGACATAAATGAGAAACTTTATATGTTATGTATGAATTTATGAGGTAATGTATGCAATGTATGAATGTGAATGCGAATATGCTTTATGATGTAGTCTTGATTGAGAAAATAAATCTCTGGTTCCTTGTAATTTTGATGTCTGGCTTTGTCTTGAAGATGCTCAGCTAGGAATTTATGATTCTTTCTTGGGGATGATCAGTAATTAGATGGACCCTGATTTAGAGATATTAATAAACCATGTTGGAGAAGAGCAACATGTTGGATGACCGGTAGTGTTGAAGATGTAAGCTCTGTTGGGGAGCCATGTCTTTGTCGGGACGAGTATATTTGAAGATATCTTCTTAATGATTACTCTGTGGGGATGTGATCTTGTGAACCCGGCTCTGTGGGAAGACGTGGATGTCTTGAATGTTGCCCCCAGTATTATAATACCTATCATTCCCGGATTTTAATTAGGACATGCCACTGAATGTTGATCAAGATGTCAAACTGGACTTGCATAGATTTGCCCCTGCTAGTAGGAGTTTGGAAAGATTCGCCTCGCGAGGACTTTATGAGATGTGCACTCTGGGCGTCATGCCCCTCGTAATCATAGGCCCATGACAATGCCCCATGTTGATTGGAAATAGATTCAGATTTACTTGGATGCATGCCCCTGATTATTTTTGGCATCCTTGAGAGATTCTCGGAATCTTGACTTGATTGCCCCAGATTGATCGGACAAAGCATGCCATGCCCCTTGTATATGTAGGAGACGTTGCTTCTCGGAGTGATCTTATCTATCGGGATAACTTTCAGTCATTAGTTGTACCCTGTGCAAGTTCTTTTTGATGCTAACATTTGAAATTATGTAGCAGAATATTTTTAATAAAGAATTCATGAGATGCAATGCATACGTTTGTCTTGAGTTTTTGAAAAAACATTAAAACGGGAGACGTGGAAGTGTGATATTTGTAAAGACATGATATTTGTAACAACTTGAAGTTTGTAAAAAATGAAATATCAACTCAGCATTTTTGGTAAACCTTAAGGAGTCAGGATACCTTTGTTGCGCCAGTATGCTTTCGAACTAACCATGCTTCAGTTAGGACTTTTCGAGGGATGTAACGTGGCTTAGTTCATGGTTTAAGAAACAAAGGATAATGGCTCAAAGTTTGATTGTACCCACCCCTCTTCGTGATGATCTTCAGTCCTAAGCTCAGTTAATTCAACTTATGCATTCAGCTTCCAAGAGACTTTTGGATTTGCACCTTTGATAATGGTGATGGTTCACAAGCAGAGAGAATTTTTCGAGACGGCAGTCACTTCTTCCCTTTTGGTAGTCACAACATTGTGTTGTTTAAGATTTATTGGCTTTTTTTTTCATCTTTTCGATATCCCTACCTTTTGCCTGAACTGTCTCTTTCGAGCTTACAGTCAGCGGGATGCCTTGATTTTTGCCTAAGTCATCTTTTTGATTTTTGACTTAGCAGGCTTTTGTTTGTATATATGTTTTTTTTCTTCTCTTTTTTTTCGAAAGATATTGACTGCCTTGTTTGATGATTAATGAACCATCATTGTCTTTTGATTGACATCTCCAACACTTCTTTGATGTGTGCGAATGAATGCTTGAGATTGAAACCTCTGTAGAAAGGTGTACTGAATGATTCCCTTGAAATAGAACGCACAGCCATATTAACTGAGAACTACCCTGCCCCAGGTTATGATCAAGGGTTTTTTAATTAGTACAAGAAAGAAACTTCTACTTCTTAGGCTCAAAGGGGTTGACGAGGGATTAACATCCTTATATCTCCACTGTTTAGGAATTGAAATAATGCCTGTACATCGTCAGCATAGTCCGCTCAAAAGCATACTGTATGAGGTTGCGGTATCGTTTTCGTCATCCTCCCTTAAAAGGCTTACAGCTTAGCAGGAGTTGAATAAAACATATGCAAAGTAAAGACACAATTTTAAAATGAGTGATAGCGAAATAAATTATTCAAGACAAACATATGCGATGCACTGATGATGATTATTAAAACAAATAATGTCTATCATAAGTCGAATGTTTAAACAAACAGAATAGAAATTGCAAGCAAAAGTAAATCTAATGATCTAAAAAGTTCATCCTTCTAGCCATCCATAGTATTAGCAATCTGGTTGTGATTAGGCATGGGAGCAGTGATCACATTAGGAGTTGCAGGTGTGTCGAACTCAATTTCGCCAGCGTCGATCATATCTTGGATCTTGTTCTTCAATGGCCAACAATTCTCTGTGTCATGTCCAGGACTATTAGAATGATATGCGCATCTCACATTGGGCTTGTAACTAGGAGCAGAGGTGTTAGGATTCTTAGGAGGATCCCTAAGGGTGATCAAATTTGCCTTTAGCAGATGTTGTAAAGCTTGAGCTAGCGACATGTTGATCTTTGTGAATTGACGTCTGGGTGTATCTTGTTTGTTTTGACGACCTTGTTGAGGCGTCGGTGTGGAGCTCAGAACTGCCCCAATAGATTGATCAGGTTTTACGCTTTTCTGCCCATACACAACATAGAAATCTGACCTCCCATTGAAATGCTTCCTTGTAGTACTTGAGGATGTAGCCACTTGAATCTTACCACTTCGGATGCCATTCTCGACACGTTCCCCAATCAGTATAAGCTCAGTGAACCCAGATGACGAACTCCCCAACAAATGACTATAGAAAGGGCTAGTCAATGTATTCATAAACATATCTACTAGCTCTCTATCAGTCAAGGAAGGTTTGACTCTTCCAGCTAGATCTCTCCATTTTTGAGCATATTCTTTGAAACTTTCATTAGAGCCCATGGACATGCTTTGTAGTTGCATGCGAGTTGGTGCGAGGTCGGAATTGTATCGATATTGTTGGTAGAAGGCACCCATCAAATCCTCCCAGGTACTGATGTTAGCACTTTCCAATTGATAGTACCATTCGAGTTGAGTTCCAGATAAGCTTTCTTGAAAGAAATGGATCCAGAGCCTCTTATCAGCAGTGTGAGGCTGAATCTTCCTTACATAAGACCTCAAGTGTAGTTTAGGACAAGAGACTCCATCATACTTAGCAAAGGCGGGAGTTTTGAATTTTGGAGGAATAACGACCCCAGGAACAAGTCCAAGCTCTTCAAAATCCAGCCCAGGTATCTTCTGAATTTCCACGCTTCTCAGGCGCTCTTCTAACATCTTGTATTTTTCAGCGGGATGTTCGTCCTCATGGTAATAGTCATCTTCTTCAGAGAGTTTGGCAGAATCGTGGTTACTTTTTGCATCAGTTTTAATACTAGCATCATCATCTTGCTCATCCTCATCACTTTCTTCGGAGGCTTCAGCATCCTTGAGTTGCAAGATCGGTCTAAGCTATTTCACCCGAGTCTTCTTACCCTTCTTTTTCTTCTTTTTAGTCAGCATGGCTTTCAGCTCTTCTTGCCCCTTGGACAAATTCAGAATCAAGGCTTGGAACTCAGTGTTTTGAGCTTGGAGATCCTTAACTGATTGTTCGAGATTCATGACGCTGAAATAAACAGCGAGGAAGGATGAGAAATCCATCATAGGAAACCTGTTATGCGATGTTATGAATGCAAATGAAATGTTTTCAAGGATCTTTAGGAATCTAGTTAGCAACATTAGAAAATGAGTTGTTCACGTCTTTGTTTGAAGGATTCTAAATTTTGTCTTTGAACGTCCTTCTTTGAGAATCAAGCTCACCATATCGAGTGGGTCATCGCCTCTGATTCGGGATACTTTTGAATTTGAAAATGCATGGCTAGAGGAAAATAAATCCTCTTGCCTCTTGATGGGTACTGTGTCTTTGAATTGGAAGGTATGTGGCCAGAGGAAAATAAATCCTCTTGCCCCTTGATTAGGAATTCAGTCCTTGATAAGAG
This sequence comes from Vicia villosa, assembly GCF_029867415.1. Classification (NCBI taxonomy): domain Eukaryota; kingdom Viridiplantae; phylum Streptophyta; class Magnoliopsida; order Fabales; family Fabaceae; genus Vicia; species Vicia villosa. The sequence continues at coordinate 34,276,743 of NC_081183.1, read as the reverse complement.
CACCTGAAATAGTGCGCCCTAAATCCCTAAGATCCTTGAAAGGGTCAGTTAAATCATGTTATGCTTATGATGTCATGATGTCATGAAGTTATGCAAATGCAGTTCATTAGGCATGGTGTGGGGTAGTAAGGACAAACACGTCCTTTTAACAAAACCTGCAAAGAACGAGGGTTAGTAGCAAACACAAACAAGTCACACAAGTCACACAATTTCCTTAAGGGTAGGCTTGCATGAAGTCCATAGGTATATACCCTCCTTCCTTTCGTTTAGTTGGTTCAACCTGTCCTAAATAGTAACCAGGTTCTATGGTGCTCATATCCCTGATCTTTCTCGTGGGCATTGTCTCAACATAGCGCACAATCGGCCAGCCAAAAGCATCCCTTGAGTCCAATCTCAATGAGTGTAGCATCGAGTATCAACCAGCTTCAGTCATGAATCCAAAGCCAGCCATCTCGCTACTTCCTATAGGCCATAGTTAAGTTCAACTAAGGTTCTAAGGGCAAATTAGTGCTCATGACACCACGCAGTAGCCAAACGTCTCCTCGATCAGTTTCAAGGGCCATCAGGACAAACCAAAGTGTCGCACTAACGGTGGCCACCAGTTCAACCATAACGATACATGTCGTAAAGAATTCCTGGTCTATAGCCACATACTTAAGGTACACTAGATCCGGGTGTAGGATCTTTCACACAACAGAATACCCAATACAGCCCTGAAAAATAAAACAAACAAAGCAAACAATAGAAAACATTTAAAGTGAATCCTAAACTTTTAAGGTAACCCCTCTTTTATCGAAATTATGAATCCCCAGCAGAGTCGCCAGTTCTGTAACACGGTGAACTGACTTTTTATTAATCGGAATGTCGCGGTAAGCAAGAGTCGCCACCGACTTTTATTTTATCCAAACAAATTCAGAAAGGCAAAAAGAAACAGAAAAAAACCTTTTAAGAAAACTGAGTTCGGGGGGGTAATTTATGCAAAGGGAAGGTGTAAGGCACCCTTTGCATCCATGGTTTTCCATGGGCTCTTAATTGCTTTGCTTGCTCATTTGTTTAGAAAATGTAGATGAAAGAGATAGGGACTTTAGCTTGTGAATAAGCGTTGCCCTTTTGAAAAATTATGAGAAAGAATATAATAAAAAGGTTTGAGCATTGCAAGGCAATTAGGGGCAATTACCTTAAACTCAGATGATAGGTCTCTTTTTGCCTTTCAGAATGAAAGGGTCTATCCTTGCCATAAGAGGGCAGGAAGCCTTTCGTTTGGAGGTTGAAGGGTCATCGAAGCATCCTTTGCCATAAGACTGTCCCATGCCATAGAAGGGCAGGTAGTCTAAGGCAAGGATCAGAATAAGCCATTTTCGTAGGCAGCCAGAAGATACCTCAGCCTTTTTCCGTAGGCAACATCCGAGGGTCGAGGTCATTTTTGTGTATCGAAGGCAGCATCATTTAGGGTCGTATGACCTTTTAATTATCGAGGCAACAGGCTGAGGTATCCTCGTATTTGAGGGACATGGCTTATTCTGCAAAAAAACACGAAGGCAACAGGCAACAGGCAACAGAGAGGTTACCCCAAAAGGGTGCGTGTGTGCAACAATCACGTGATTATGTTCAGAAAATTATCTTATAATTAATTATCTACATTGATTTAAGGCTTGCACTCCCTAAGATTACTAACCACGCAGTATATAAAGCAATAAAGGGAAGGGGGAAAATGAAACCTGCGGAGGAGAGGGGAATTGTAACCAGCGGATCCCTTAATAGGGTTTGGCATAAGTAATAATAAAATGAAAAAGAAGAAAAGATTTAGGGTTACCAATGACATAGCTTTGACATTTGACAAACCCTGAAAGAAAGAAAAAATGGCAAACAAAAGAGGGTGAGTGCATTATCGGTTCGGGGACAATTAGGGTTAACCATAATAAAATAAAAGATAAATAAATCGATAATAAATAATAAATAATACTTAGCTTCGATTTGGATTTGATCTGATATGGTTAGAGTCGGAGGTTGCTCAGAGGTGAACCCTGAAACAAAGGCAAAGGCGAAATAATAGATGTGAGAGTATGCAGTGTTCAAAAAGGATTAAAAAGATAAACCCTAAAATCAAAGGAAACAAACTAGACTTTGAAATTTAAATGAATCAAATACTTAGCTTCGTATTTGACGTGGCGCGCACTCGGAGTGCTTTGAAAAGATAACCCTGAAAAAGGCATAGAAAAATATATATTTTTCAGTGCATGGAATGATCATCGTTGCCCTAGTTAGGGTACAAATTAAGTAAGAAAACATAAACAATTTAATTAATTATTGGTCTCGCGACCTAATTAATTAAATCGAGGGAAGAAAAATAAATAATAAATAAAAAAACATTTTTATGATTTTCATGAATTATTGAAAATATTTAAATAAATTATCTGATTAAATAAATAATATAAATAAATAAAAGAAAATAGATCAATAATAAATATATTAATTATTAAAATAAAATAAATATATTAAAAGAAATAAATTGGATAAATTAAAATAGTAGTAATATTATAAAATAAAAGGTTTTTTGGAAAACTAATATATATTAGTAAAAACAAAGAAAGATGTATATATATAAACAAGTTTTTTTAAAAAAAAATACAATAAAAACTTAGCTTAGGATTGTGTGGGGCGAGTCCCTGAGGGACTATGACGTTCTTGAGTTTCCTGAACGTTGGATCCAAGACAAGAACGATCTGATGGCTGATGATGGGACGATGCATGGCAATTGCTATGATTGAGACACACACAATCCGCGAGTGATGTCCTTCGTGATTTCGGTGCTTCCGTCAATGGCAAGAGCGTGGCTAGCTTCTGAGCGAATCGATGAATTGATTTTGATGCCTGAAATACCTTCAATCCAATCGAAACCTGGTCTGTCTCCTCTCCCTTGTTTACGGTTTCTCCGATTTAGGATTCCTTTTTGCAGCCTCCTCTGCCTGCCAATCCCCCTCTGCATCTGAATATATTCCTCTCTTTATAGAGGGTCCATTAGGTTAACATTTTTAGAAGGAATTTGATTGATTCTTATGATTGAAATTTGATTTGGATACGATTGAATTTGATTATCCAATCTTCCTAAATTGGTCCAATTCCATTCTTAATATCTTCTCCACGTTTTGACTGATCCTGAAATAGATGTGAATTGATTGAGAACAAATATATGGTCTTTTAATTACCAATTTATGATTTATTTGATTTAATTTGTATTTAAATAAATAAATCCAAGACTAAATAATAATAAAAATCATAAAATAGATAGAAAAAGATTTATGGACTTCTCAATTTCTATTTGCACTTAAAAACTAAAAGAAATAGAATAATATGTAAATATAATAAAATGATTTGTTAATTTTAATTAAAATTCAACTTAAATCTAAATTGAATTAAAATTATAATTGTAAGCCTAAAAAGGGGTTAGTGAACCAAAAATATTGTTAAATCGTAAAAACGACCAAAATACGCAAAGATGAACGTATTTTCAAAAAATTGCAAAATTGAGTTATTTTGCAGATGATATGCAAAAGCATACGCTTAAAAAGAATCTGGAGGGCAAATTTTGGGGTATGACAGTACCAAATAAAACTTAATTTGTTTTGTAGGTTTGCTTGATGACAACTTAAAATCTATGATGTTGTGATAAGTGGTGGTTCTAAGCATTTGATGGGAGACATTAACTAATTTTATTCTCTAGTTCTAAAGTCCAAGGGTTATTTCATATATGGGGAATACATTAAAGGAAGAACTCTTGGCATTGTCAAAGTTGGAATACTAACTTTCACATCCAATTGAAGATGTACTTCATGTTGAAAGACTAAAGAAAAATCTTCTAAGCAAATGCCAACTTTGTGACAAAGGCTTCAAAATCATATTCACCACAGATAAATGTTTGATGAAGTCACACATGAGGTAAAACTCATAGGTATAAATTTCTTTTATTTTTATATATGTCTCTATATTTTTAAAAGTATTTTCCCATCCTTTTTGCTAATGACAAAGGGGGAGAAGATATATATGTGTATGTGTATGCTTGTCTCTAACTATTGTAGCCTAAAAGAAAGATAAAAATTCTATATGAATCAAGGAAGAGCTGTCATTAAGGGGAAGTTATCAAATATAAGGGGAGAATTCACTTAAGAGATTCTCATTTGTTCTAAGAGATTCAAGCATTTCAAGAGATTCAAGCATCTCAACTTTCAATTGTTTGCCATCATCAAAAAGGGGGAGAATGTGAAGTCAAGACCCTCCATCCAATGTGTTTTGTGAATACAATGTACAAATCAAATGATCATGTCAAAAAGTATGAAAAAAGCTTCAAGTATATTTTATCAATTCAAGTATTCAAGACTCATCATGTGTGAAAGCTAGCATCAAATAACTCAAGACTTTTTTATTTTGAAGACTAACATGAATATCTATTAATAGAGGTAAAAGCATGCAATTATTTGATCACTTAGTGCTCAAAATATTTGTCATACCCCAAAATTTGCCCATCATATTCCAAGATATTTTGACTCACCTGACTCTCAATTCCTCAAGACAATATATGAGCTGAGCACACTTACTCCCTCCTAAGGAACAAGATCCAAAATTAGGGTTTCTGATTTAATCAAGGAAAATTAATTTCTGATGCCTCAAGTGAACTTCATGGCTTATCATATGATTCAAAGAACCTCTATGCCAAGTTTCAAGCCCCGATTCCCAAGATTACTCAATCAATAGCTCAGAAAGTCAACAATCGACTAGTTGACCTAAAAGTCAACTGTGGTCCAAGTACAGTCAAAATTCCTGGTTTTTGGTCAACATACTCCTTTTGAAGTATCATTCATCATTTGATCAAGGATTGACCATGATTCATCAAGGGAAACTCAGAAATCAACAAAACCTTTGTTTTCTAAATTAGGGTTTTATTAGGAGAAAGTCAATTGAACTTTGACCACCCATAACTTTCACATGGAACATCATAAATTTCCCATCCAAAGCTCATTTTTAAGTAATTTGAACTCTCTACAACTTTGTCTCTCACATGCCAAGTCTAAAAATGCTTCATTTGAGAGATATGGATGAAAACATTACAGGTCCTTTTTGAAAGTCAACCAAAAGCAGTTTTTTGTCAAAGCCCATATAATCAAGATAAAATCTCCAAATGAAAAAAGCATCCAAAGTGGCTTGTAGAAGACATCTTGAGGTTTCCAAAAAGTCCTAGAATTCTTCCATATCTTAAAAATTGAGGGAGATATGCCTTGTCAAAGTTGGACAATTTTAAAGGGAAAAATGTGAAAGAATATGATCCACAATGGGTTTTCTTGCAAATAGGCCCAATCCATTTTTATTCAATCTTGTTCTCCAAGTCATCAAGAAGATATAATCTCAATTCCACGAATTTATGACTTTTATTTTATTTTATATTGATTTTATTTCATTTAAAAAATGGTATAAATCAAATAATTGAGATAATAATCAAAGATTTGGTGGGAGAGATTTTTCTAAGAAAATCCAATCACCAATTAGACATTATAGATGATCTAATTTCATGAAAAATATATTGGAAAGAGGTGAGTGACATTGGAACCAAAATTAGAAAGATTTTATCAAATTTGCAAGTGATTGAAAACACAAAGATCCAAGCCCATTCTCTTACCCTAATGGTCTCCTAATATATACCTAATAATACTACAAGCAAGGGGGACAAGAAAATTAGAGGAGAAGGCTAAGGTTTCATGTCCAGAAACTTGCATAAAACTATGGCACAAAAAGAAGAATCCTACAGCCGTTTTCAATCAAGTCTAAGCGTCCCTTCATGTTTGTGAGGTTCCCAGCAGGCGTTCGAAGCATTCAGATGGTCCCAAGGCATCTCAGATATCACCCCTTCACGTACACCAACTTGGTAAAAGTTTTAAATTTCAAAACCTTTAATTCACGCAATATAAATGGATTTGGTGCACATAATGTTGTTCATACTGATGTTTAGAATGATTTAGACCGTTCGTTCATGAGAATTGATGCAGGAACGAAGGATTGCCATGGCTAGGGCATGGAGAAGCCATGTTTTTGTTTGCAGGGTTGCGAGCTCTTTTAGCCAAAACCAATGCCTCCAGTGGATTCACAACATCTTGTTTAATAAATCTGGGTGCCATTGAATTTTTTTAACGCGTGTTTGAGTGCTTTTAAAATTGCAGGAAATTTGAAGGTTTATTCGCAGGTAAACCGGAAGCAAAATCCCTAGCAAAATCCGCAAGAAAGGGTAAGATGACGATGAACAGTATTCAAGACTTGTTGACCACCACACGGGACGATCTGATTCGCTAGTCAAAAAATATGTCTCCTCTCTCCACTCACAGTTGGTCCATTCAAGGATTGAGGGCCCCACGCGTGACATTTTGTTTGAATTAAAAAACTAACCTTTTGTTTTATATATATTAAATGTGTTCCATGATATTAACATCAAGCGCAGGTGGTTGAGATGGCTGGGACGGTTGACGTATCATTAGGGGCGTGGGTTCGATCCCCACCCCATATATGTTAGTTTTCCATTTCTTGTTTTGACAGATCCAATGCACCTGCACGCGCGGATACTCATGATGCACCCTCAAGTATGAGCCATCAGATCCTCAGCATCCAGGATCTAACGCACGTGGATTGGAGGCGCATCATATGGTCTTTAGTCTCATCACACTTAATCACAGAGCTAAGTCTCCTAATTGTTTCTTTTTCTTTTCTCTTTTTTAAATTCTATCTAAAACTGTTTTCCTTAATTCTTTAATTTATTCTTTCCTAAATTTTTTTGTTTTTTTACTAATTAAAAAATAGTATCTTTTGATAATTATTAAATCGAAAACCCGATTTTTCTCATAACATTAAAAATAATCGTTTCTAGCCATAAATATTATTATTTTTGTATATACTTTTAATTAATTAAATTGGTTAGGATTAATCCAATAATTAATTTTTTAGGTTTGCTAACCTCGATTTATTTATAAACCCTAATAGCCTTAGGTTTACTGGTAGGTGTTGCCCATTAACCCTGATCTAGATTTTTACCTGTTGCTTTTATTAACTATGGTTAACTTGCTCCCCATTTGGGGTTTTGCCTGTTAGTTTTGTTTGCCTAAATTATCACAATTTCAATTTTTGATATGTTACATTATAATTGTGGAAGTCTTTAATACACTAATAATTTCTCTTCTTTGTGCTGGCTTTCAGGGTTAGCCAAGATCCTTCGATCACGCGCCATACCAGATCGAAAAGCTAAGTTCTAATTTCTTTTCTCGTTTAAATATCTTTTTATTTTATTTTTCCTTTTTGCCCAAAATAGGGTTTGCTTCAAATAGTCAATGAATTACTCATACACTCACCCCCTTTATTTTCCTTTTAATTTTCAGAGTTCGAGGAAGATCAAGGCATTCAAGGATTTTGACTAATTATTGTTCGCTCTTATTTTCTGTCTTGTATTTCCCTTTCCCCGCAGGTGTTTATTGTAATAGCGTAGGACTTTTATTTTTCTGCCTTTAATTTCTGCAATTTTAAACTGCGTGGTTAGTAATTTAGGGAGTGCAAGTCTTGCTAAAATTAACATAGCTCACTAATTTTACAAGATAAATATTTGAACTTAACCACATGATTGTGCCACACACACACCTTTAAGGTTATCTCTCCTGTTGCCTTATTTTTGCCTGTTGCCTCTAATTATACTAAATAATAGTCAAGTCCCTCGATTTCGAGGATACCTAAAGCAAGGTTGCCTAAAGAGATTGAAAATCATCTAGTCCCTCGAAGTTGCCTCGGTAAAAGATGATTGTCCCAATTGCTAAGGTATCCTCGCATGATGCCTAAAAAAATTAATGACTATTATATCCTTCCCTTAGACTACCTGCCCTCTTTATGGCGGGGACAGTCTTGTGGCGAACGATAATTTCTCGATGACCCTTTACATCCAATTGAAAGACTTACTGCCCTCTCATGGTATGGATAGACCCTTTCGCCCGAAAGACTTAAAGAACATGAAAGACCAGCTTAGGGTAGGTGTTCTTAAATGCTTGCTCACACCTTCAAACTTTCAAATTACTTTTCACACCTCCTTTTCAAATCAATTCAAAAAGCTACGCTTATTTACAAGCTAAAGTCCTTATTCAAATCTTTTTTCTATTCACACACGACACTTTTTCAAACAGTTCAAACAAACAAGTGAGCTAAGCAATTAAGAGCCCATGGATAACCATGGATACAAAGGGTGCTTTAAAACTTCCCTTTGTATAACCTACCCCCCGAACTCGAAGTCTTTTCAAAGGTCTTTCCTGTTCTTTTTTCCTTTCCAATTGGGTAAAATAAAAGTCGGGGGCGACTCTTGCTTACCGCGACATTTCAAAAAAGGTCAGTTCACCATATTACAATATTTTATAAATTTTCATCTCTAAAATTCTCAAATTATCATGCACAAAAATCTTTGATTCAAATGCATAAAAAATCATTTTTTTTAAAAAGCTGTCTGCGCTTTTTAAGCCATGTCTAGTTAACTAACTTAACAAAACCTGATGCTGTTTGAAATTTGAATAATTATTTGAAATTCAAAAAGTGTTCTGCATTTGTTAACTAAGGTATCCGTTAAAACCAACTTAACAAGTCCTGCACGAATTTTAAAAAACATCAATTTTTTAAAACACCTTTTCATGCACTTCTTCATGAAACCTTTTCATTTTAACTTGGCATTTCTTTATAATATTTTTCCATAACTTCACCATGATTCATAAAGGTGTTATGCTTATATAAATACATGAAATTTCAAATTACAATTCACCTCTTCCATGACAATTTAACATCATTTTATACACTCAAAATTTGAAACAAGTATTTTTGTTCTTCATATTTCACAAAGAATATTTGTAGGTGATTGAAGAGTGAGTTTCTTATTTGGAAGTATGTTGGGTAGGTAAGTGGCCATTTGAAGAGCATGGTGCCGAAAAATTGGTGGAATAGAAACATGAGCAAGGAGAGTTTGAATGACGTTATTGATTGTATGAATTTTTCTTCCGGATTTTCCATTTCAAAGGGAGGTCTAAGGATAATAAAATCTAAAAGACATTCCATTTAGTTCATAGAACTTTTGAAAGAGATCATTATCATATTCTTTTCCATTGTCACTTTGAAAACATTTTATGTCCCGTTCAAATTGTGTTTTCATGTGAGCAAGAAATTGTAAAAAAATAGAATGTAATTGTGATTTGTTTGAGATTGGAAAAGTACATAAAATTTGTAATATCATTAAGGAATAACACATGATAACGATGCCCTCTGGAGCTTAATATCGGAGAAGTCCGAAGATCACGATGAACGATGTCAAAAGGCATAAAGGTAATTGACAAAGAATTATAAAAATGTAGTTTTGGTTATATCTTAAGTGGACAAGAGTGGCAAAAGAAATCATTTCAAAACTTGTTACATAATAAAAGTTTGTTTTGATGCAAAAAATTTAAAATAAGAGCTCTTGGACGTCCTAAACGGCTATGCCATAACTCTACATATGAAGCGGAAAAGAAAATGGCAGAGATGCTGTTGTGTTTTGTCTTGTGGGAATGGGGTAAAGGTCATTGAAACCGTATAATTTCATTAAAAGTGTTCCTGTATGAAAGTCCTTCACGGAAAAAGATAAAGGATCAAATTTAACAGATACATCATTATAAATTTTAAGTTTTCTGATAGAAACAAGGTTTTTTTATAAGTTTCGGTGCATGTAAAACATTGTTTAAGTAAAGATGCATGTCCAGAACCTATAAAAGGAATATGATGATCATTTTCAACAGTAATATTATTACTTATATTAAATTAAAATGCGAGGTTACCTTAATTTCCCGTCATATGAGAGGTTGTTCCACTGCCCATATACCATTGATCATTAGGAGGAGAGATGGAAAGTGTACATAACAATCTAGATGTCTGTCGGAGCATAGTACTGAGGTGCTTGATTATAATTGGAAGTCGATGGAGCAGTGGCTATATGAGCTTGATAAGGTCTTAGGTCAAGTATGCCAAATTATTTCTGTGACACACCTACTTTGGGATAAGGACATGGTGAAGTTGCCCATGGTTGCCATGGATATGCCCACAGACGCTGATGATATGAAGATGGAAACCTCTATTGTTGTTGTGGCTAAAAGCGACTTCCACCTCGACCATTGTGTCTTCCCCTGCCAAAATCATCACAACCATTATTCTAGCCATCGTGAGCACTGTTATCGCGTCCGTTGTTATTGTTGTTGCAGTTATGACCTGCATAGACTGAAACATCATCTTGAGAAGATAGGAGAGTTAATTTCTCGGCCAAAATCGCTGCCTTCTTGACCTTGGTTGTTTCCTCTAGGATGATCATGGATCGAGCTTTGTAAAAAAGGGGAAGAGAATCCTTGTGACAAGTTTGCAATCCGACTGTGGTGTAGGCATTGGTGATGCCATATATGAGTTAAAGCACAATCCTTTTATTTTGATATTGGATCACTGACATTAGAGAGTTAATCGGATAGTGATTTCAGATATTGACAGTAGGTAGAGATATCAGGAAATTATTCTATACGAGCATTAAAAAAATTCTTACCCTAGGTAGATAGCCTTAGAATTTTTGTTGTCATAAAAGGTATTGAACATCTGGTTCCATGCTTGTTCCACGGTTGAGTCATGCTCGATAATGGCATGAAGAAGATCATCCAATATTGTACCATAAATTCATTGAAAGACAACAAATAGACATTTCTAGAGCATGATGGTTGGTAGTTTTAAGGTTGGGAGAGGATGTAGTTTTAGTCGGAATAATATGATCAATAACTTGATGAACTCGAGCATGGATTTTGAAGTGTTTAGACCATGTGTTAACTGGCCCTTTTCAATTCTTAAGGTAATTTTGATGAAATTTGTGATGTTTGATTTGGTGAAAGCGGGGTAAATAGGAGATGGTGTTTCTCCCATGGTGGCGGAATGAGGGGAGGAGGTCGAGTTTTTGGTAGGAGAGGAAGAGGACTCGCTGCCTTTATCTATGGTGAAATGGTGATGTGAGACACAGGCGGAGAGGAAGAAGAGTGATGGGGTAGTGCGATTAGGGTGATGAAGGAGAAGGCGAGACACAACATGGTTAGGGTAAGGAAGGAGAAGACGGACCGATTAAGGTTCGAAAGGAGAAGGCGATGCGATTAGGTTTGGTTATTTAGATTAGTACCTGCTACTTACTAATACCATGTAAGAATCAGAGGCCTTGCTTTTTCCATTAATTTGATCAATGTTATATACAATAATAATTTCCATGAATAGCCTCATATACAATCATTAATATTTTATAATTAGATATATGCACAATCATGGTATAATACATTAATAGTGTAATAGCTATGATCTGCAAAAAAATTAATAATAATTATAAAAAATGAAATGAGAGAGTTTATCAATTTTGTTTGAAAGAGTGATAGCTTGATGTATAATTTTTTGTTTGAAAGAGTGCTAGTTTGATATATAAGTAATAATAATTATAAAAAATGAAATGAGAGAGTTTATCAATTTTGTTTGAAAGAGTGATAGCTTGATGTATAATTTTTTGTTTGAAAGAGTGCTAGTTTGATATATAAGTTAAAAATGGTGGTAGTTTGGTATGTTATTTTAAAAGTGCTGGTATATTAGTGCAAAATTCCTCTTATTACACCGAGTTGAAGTAGTACCTTTCGCTTGGGTCATTGTTGATGTTAGTGACTTGGATCTTGTTATTATTTTATGAGGGGTGTTAATTGATCACCCAAATATTAACATTGTATTCCAACACTGTATACAAATATATCATTTATAACGGTTGATATAACAAAAAGAGAGAAAATAAAATGATAAAAAACAACACCATTTATGAAATCGCATAATTATGGTGTTGGACAACTAAAAATGTATCCAAATACCATTTCTCTTATTTTAGAGATGAAAATAAGTTGAACTTAATTCATTTTGATTTAATAAAAATTATTTAGCTTGAAACTCGACTCGATCAAGTTTAGCTCAGAGAGAGAGAGAGAGATAGAGAGAGATAGAGATTGTACACAATGTTTATATTGGTTCAACATATTCGTGCTCACTTTATGCTTAGTCATGTATTCAATGGTGAATCAATGAAAATTTGCTAGGTCTTCCACTATTTTTCAAATTAATATATAAGAGTTTTTTATACAACGGATAATCAAGACAACACTAAATACTTCAAGCCAAATTGCTAAACCAACATAGGTTTGAATTTGGATTTCCATTCCTTTGGGGAAAAACACTAGAAACTTCTAAATTCACAAGATCATAAATTGATCTCGACCAAATTTCCTTGCTAGACCCAAATTTCTGCTCCAAGATTCTGTTACACGGGAGTTTTTACTTAACTCTTGTCGTACCTCGTCTAAGACTTTGTTCTATTGAAGGATCTTGGAAACTCCCAAATTCGTTCAGCAACAACCTTCACTTCATTCTACCGAAGTATTCAATGGAGGAGAAAATAATATTTCTCTTTGCCGAAAGCTATCCTTCAAGTTCCATAATAAGAATATTGAATCTTCAATCTGATGCACATAAAAAATATTCACTAAAACATTATAATCCCTAATGTACCTTGTATCTACTACTCACACTTTATCTTTAGAACTGAGTACTATATCAAAGAGGTTTTGGTTCAAGGTTGAAGATGATTGATGATCTCAAAGAATATCACACAATTCTTAAACAGGTCTAACTCAATCAACACATTATGGAGTTTTTCTATAGGTTTGACTTAAGAGAGAAGTTGTGATAGAAGAACACTCATGGTGTTTTTTTTTTTAAAATTGTGAAAAAATGATTCGAATCGCTGAAATGAATCATGTGATTCGATTCAGGTAGTTACATGATTCGAATCATACAACCAAAGGTGATTTTCAAAAAAATAATTAAATTGTCATGATTCGTGTCATGATTAAGATTAATGAGGTCTTGGATTATAATTAGACATGTCCGTGATTCAAATCATCTTACCATCGCTGAAATCCCAAAATTTCCTTCTAAGTTTGTTTCGAATCAACCAAAGATATGATTCGAATAAAGCTAAAAAAACACCAAGTTTTAAACATTCTAAGTTGTGAATCAAGGCACACATATTTTTTCTTTGACTAATTTGCTCAAGGTAAAAAGTATTTTAATGGTATTTAATCTAATTAAGTGTATGAGATAGCTCAGGGTAAAATTCTACTATAAATGATCAAAATCAAATTATAGACGAATAGATAAAATTAAATTACAAATAAATGATAAATTGGAAATATCCAAAATGCGACAAATCATCAAAATACACAAATAAAATTCATTGTTATCAATGGAGAAATTTTAATATCCCCTTTTTAATGTTTGGAAAATTTGAGATATTATTTAATTTAAATTTGATTTTAATAATTTGATTTGATTGTTATGTGTTATTAAGGAGCGCACAATTGATACACAATCTCTTGATCTCTCAAGCCCCCTACATTCAACATTTAATGTGATAGACATCTCAAATAAATTCTCCCGTTTTGATAAATATCCAAAAGAAAAAAGCCAAAAAAACAAGGCTATACTGCACAACAACTAATAAAACCACAACAACGTGCAATTACACTCCTTACTAGCAACACAATCAAGCACATAAATCATATCAATTATGAAATTTGAGCATAATTGACATAATGAATGCATTAAAGCACAATAGAGACATAATTTATTGAGATATACTTTTTAATACCAAAGATACAAATTGTAAATAAGATAATTACTATTAAAGGAGTAAGCTAAAATGGCAAAAAATGCACTAGTATACAATATCAACAAAAATCAAGCGTGATAATAAAATGCAAAATGTGACAGAAATAATCGATAAAATATCCTGAACTAAAATCAAACTAGACTAAAAATGAGATGAAATGTAATGATATGCATGCTAAAATCATAAGAGGTCGGATGAGAAATGGTCAACTCCAACAAAGTTTGAAATGTTCAAAATGAAAATTGAACCATTTGCAATTATTGCTTCCTTGATGTACATCAACAAAGTAATAAATCTTTTTTCCCTTGACTTTACATGTTACTCCCGACGTGCTTCCATTTCCCAAGCATCAACCATATATATTCCTATCAACACTTCTTTCTTTCCAAATATTATTTGATTGTTGGAGTCACACTTCTAGAAAAAAAATTAAAAATTAGTCCTCCCGTGGTTTTGAACACAAGTCATTTTGGGTTTATCTTAATGCTTCAACCAACTTGAACATGAAATTAAGTTGTCAATATTTTTCAGGAATTTTATTTATTTATTGTTTTGTTCCAATATTTTCCTAAAATTCATTTTCCCTTTCTTCTTATTCCCCCTTTCCCTCTTCTTTTCTTTCTCTTACATTTTCATAAAAACCCTAAAATCCTCAAATTAAACCAGAAATGAAAACCCTAAAATCAAACCAAAAATCCAAACCAAAAATCCTAAATTTCCTTTGATTTTTACATAATGATTCTCTCACGTTTTTTCATCTCTTCATTTGCATCTCTTTGTACGATAGTTGAGAGATGGGGTAAACCAAGTCGGGTACGATACTACAAGATCATCAATTCTGTTTTTTTTATGTTCATTAGGTACGATTCTTTTCTTCTCTTAATTTTCTTTTCATATATTAAGAAAAAAAAACCATATGCATCGTCAGAGGGATAATCAAGTTCAACGAGCGAAACCTTAAGCATTGTCGGAGGAAGAAACTTATCTAATTTTTATTCTCTATATCTAGGGACAATTGTTATTTCTCAGGAACCTGAATCAAGGCCTAGAGATTTATATAAATACCTCATGAAATTAAGTATTGCATGCATTTAAAGAAACCTTATCATCATATTTTCAAGTATAGAAATATAACTTTGTAATTTCACCTATCCTGTCAATTATATTGAATTCAGAAACACGTCTTAAGGTTATTTTTTCTTATATGCATTGATCTTAATTAGGATAGACCATATAGTATAACTTACATGGCATGAAACTTACGAGTTTGGATGAAATAGTATCAATTATTCATAATATTAGATTAGTTGACATTGGATTAGGTGTAATTGATTAAAATATTAATAGGACCAAACTTGATATTGTTCAAATGTTTTGGCCATAACGTGTTACTCATAAAGCCGATTCCAATGATTCTTGGTTCTTTGGAAACTAAACTTAATTTACTTTAATGAGATTTTCACTATAACCAAATCTGCTTATAAATGCTCAAGTACACAAGCAAGAGACTTCTAAATGCTTAAACACAAAAGTGACAGACTCCGATGCTCAAGAAAGCAAGCAAAAGACTTCAGATGCTCAAGCATACAAGCAAGAGACTTCAAATGCTCAAGCAACAAGCAAGAGACTTCTAACAATCTATCTTAAAAATTAAAGATTGCCACTTGATATACAATCAGAGGTGCAAACAATATATAATACAAAAGACTCTAAGACTTAAGAACTTCTAAGAATGTACAATTGATAAGAATTTCTAAGTGTAGCTTGTGCAATAGTTTTGGCAGAGTAATAACTCTTTGTTTGTCAAGGCGCGTGTTGTGTTTTCTCCAAGATTCTTCAACTACTTTTATAGATGAACACAAAAGAGATGTTGGAGAAGACTACATGCGCAAGAAGTATTTGAGAGAAGCATCATCAGAGACATTGGAAAGCTTCTTGATATGGTTAATTCCATTGAGAGGACATTTAAACATCATTTGCTACAAGAGGAATTATCAGTTTCGATTCTTTTATCTTTTGTAAATTTCTGCTAAGTATTCACGTGATTAGAAGAGGACAGTAAGAAGAAGAGAAACTGTCTTTAGCGTTTGATAGTGACCTATCAGAGTTTCTTGATCCTTGAGCTTTGACTAACTTTAGGTTCTGATACTTCAGAAGCTGAATCTAAGCTTTTGATCTTCTTGACTCTGAGTTTTGAGAGGTTGACTTAGTCTTCCGAAGTTGACTTCTTTCAGAGTCTGGATCTTCAGGTTCTGATCCTTCAGAAGTTGACTTTCTTCAGACTCTGGTCTTCAGAAGTTGACCACTTTAAAAGCTGATTGTTGAGATTCCGATATTTAGAATCCACATCTTAAGGCTTCTTTATGAATGTTCAATGCAGTATCATAATTGACTTGGAATCAAAATTTTAAGCTATGTTCCTACAAACTTGAACAAACATGAGTATACCCATTTTTTCTTTAAATACTTTGTTATCATCAATACCTAAGGGATATGGTACAAACCAATTTTGTTCCAACAATTCTTGTGAACTCGTCCACAAGTGACACAAAGTACTCGTTTCCTCCAAGTGAAGGTACTTTGGATGAACCACATACATCCGAATGCAGCATGTAACACCTTCCTAAACCCCTGCAACAATTATATAAAATTCAGAGTAAAACATAAAACAAGGGTGCCACAATTAAAATAAATCAATTTATCATAAGTCAATTGTCATGCTACACTTAGGAACAAATCATCAAATTATCATAATCATGTTTCTACACAACGAAACATTCTTCAACGGATAAGCATAACACCATCTATGCAATATCCCACAAAATAAATCCAAAACAAATAGATAGAGTTATAATAAAAAATCTATACTAGCGTTCCCAAGTGTTACAATATTAGAGCATGACACTTGACGCTATACTAAACACACTGAATTATGAGCTAATCATCATCATTATTAAGAACATACATGTATTCACATCATCCAAAAAAAATCAATCATCATTATACAATTCTTAACAATCATCACTTAATCATGTTTTCAAACACATCTTATATTGTCACATTTCACCATATACGTCAACAATACATCATTCATCAAACTAACAAAATATTCACATCATACTCACATCCTCGCATAGAATGTCTCATAAGCTTCATCATACAATCAAACAAATCATCACACGACTCATATTTTAAACATAGCATGTATCATCATATCTCATCATATATGTCCACAACACATCATTCATCAAAACGAGCAAATCATGGTAAAAAAATATATTTGATCTATTGATCATTTCATCATTATAACACAAAGAATATTTCATAAGCTTCATCCTGCTCGAAACGGCACTTAAAACAGGCCAACGGTTCGAAAGTTACGCATCATCAAACTTTCAAAAAAATCACAAAACAAAAAATTATGCACACACGACTGGCCATTCGCGTACCATACGCATATCAGTAGAGGTAGATTCTCACAGATAGTGCTTCATACGCATATCACTCCATCGTACGCGTATCACCCTGCTCCATACGTGTACCATACGCGTACCAGCAGAAGGTTGTGCTGCGACGGGACAGGGTGGCGTACCATACGCGTACGGCCCCTTGGGATACCCTTCATACGCGTATCATACGCAAACCACCAGCGACTTCTCCAAAACCTGCAATCGTACCAGTCCGTCTTCCACTCGTTTTCACCATAACAGTATGCGATTTTTTAGTCTAAAACAGCATCTTTACACACTTTAACTTATAGGATTCATTCAACTTCAACAATCTATCATCCTATATCAATTTTACACATTAAAAACCTAACGTCTACTCAATTAGTTAGAAACCCATATTCACAGATTCAGTTTCCATGGATGAACACAGCAACACATCAACAATACTATATTCATACTAAAACATCAATCTACACACAATATACATAGAATTCAATATAGGTAACATCAAATTATATGATCCTCTTCAAAATCATCCTAAACCCCAATCTAACATATAATCAAATTGACCTAAACAATACATCTAATCACCATTATCATCTATAACACGATAAGAGATACTAACCGGAAGAGTCCCCCCTTACCTTAGCCAATAACCTGGACTTTTCCCCTTCTTGTCCATCAAACCCGTAAGCCCTCTTTCTTCAAATTCAGCCAGAATCTCCAATCTTCAAACTCGCTTATCTCCCTCATTAAGAACTTCCCTTACACGAATTAATACATCAAATCGAAGGAAATTTCGTGTAGAATCCGAATCTTCAAGAATTACCTGATTTGGAGCTACGAGCAGAAAGTTATGACTCATTTTGTGAGGGCTTCACCATGAATACGAAAATAGGTTTTGTCCATGAGTTCTTCTTCTCCCCCTCTTAGGTTTTCCTCCTCTATTTCTCAATTTCCTCTTATTTCATTGTTTTATGAAAACATAACATAATTTAGTAATGGGCTCAACAACTTAACACCATCTCATTACTAAATACCACACTTGGTCCAAAGACCAATATTCCAAAATTCCTCCAATTAGTTCAACGAAAATACTAAATAATTCTAAATAATAATTTAATTTCCAATTAAATTAAAATTAGAAAATATGGGGCGTTACACAACACTTCCAAAGAATGAGTTGCTAATGAAGGCAATTCTGATGAGAAAGGAAATGCTGATTGCTTGCCTTTCATGCCTATATCACATGATTTCTTTGGTGCCCCAATCTTATGAATTCCTAGTACCAGATTCTTTGAACTCAGATTCCCTAAGCTTCTGAAGTAGATGCCCCATTCTCTTGTGCCAGAACTCATTCTCCTTTGTAATACTTGTTGCACTAAGGCATTGAGTGTTTGTTGTTTCAACATTCACCTTAAATGTTCTATTTCTTCCTAGTTCAGACTGCATAATCACCTTTTGATTGCAATCATATGACTTCAAGATATTTTCCTTCTTAGTTACTGAATTTTTTTTTCAATCAGCTGACCTACATTCATCAGATTGCTCTTCATGCAAGCAACATACCATACATCCTTAATCAGAGCAATTTTTCCATTCTGCAATTTCATTCGTTGTTTCCCATTCCTTCAACATTCTGATACTTATAATCAACACACCTGATCTTGGTCTTTCTACTAGAGTCAAAATCAACAAGCCATTGCTTGTTTCCAGTTAGGTGATTTGAGCAACTAGTGTCCGCATACCACTAGTCTACCATTTTTTCACCTTCGTTCTCAGATGCCATCAATAGCACAGGTTCATCCTCTGAGTCCCCTCTAGCTATATTGGCTTCTTCACACTTAATTTCTTTGTTTGACCACCAATTAGAGGCAAAGTGGCCAAATCTGTTACAGTTGTAGCACTGAATCTTTCTCTTATCAAACTTCTCATTTCCCTTCTGAACATTCTTATGTTTCTTCTCTTCTGAAGAAGAAGGTCTGACTTATGAACATCTTTTTCTGGTTTTCTAGCCATGCCTTCTTCTTGTTTTTCTTAACAAAATAAGCCTTTAGAACCTGTTCCGACTCCCTTTCAGATTTTGTTTGATTTAGACGTAACTCTTGTGCCTCTAGAATACTATGAAGTTGTTCAATTCTCGTGGTGCTAATGTCTTTAGAATGTTCTATGGCTACAACAATGTAATCAAACTGAGGAGTAAGAGATCTGAGTACCTTTTCAATGATTATTTGTTCAGAGAGAGAGAGTTTCTCCATAAGCCTTTATCTCATTCGTGACCAGAGTCACTCTAGAGATGTAATATGGCACCTTTTCATTGTTCTTCATGCTGAGATTCTCGTATTGCTTGCGTAGGGACTACAACTTCATCTTATTTACTAATACATCACCACCATAGCACCACACAAGTGTATCCCACGCCGCTTTTTCTATCGTCGCGTCAGTAACCTTCTCAAACACATTTGTTTCCACACACTGATGGGTATAGAATAATGCCTTATGATCCTTCTTCCTCGTATCACGTAGCATATTTTTTTTGCGCTTCTGTTGCATCTTTTGCAACCGGCGTGCAACTGTCAATGATGAGATCAAAAACATCTTGAGCTCTAAACAACACACACATGTGAATCAACCAATGATTCCAAATTTTTTGTCGAATATTGAAAGCTTTGTGTTCAAGCAACCGTTTCTGCCGTTCATCTTCGTTTTTGTGCAAATCACTCAAATCTCATAAACGCTCGTGTTTCCAAACCCTAAGAATCAATAAATATAATTCTTCTCCGATTTCGATCCTCAATTCAGTGTGAATTTGAGGAACAAAATCAATCACACACACCTCACGTACAATTGTTTTTCCTAGATCAGAACCAGAGCTCGGGATACCAATTTGTTAGAGTTAACACACAAACTTGATTGATGCACAAGAGGAATAAAATGAAGATGAAAGAAAGTTTTAGGGAGGGAGAGAGAGAGAGAGAGAGAAAGCAAACGTAACAAACTTTGTAATTCTCTAACAAACTCTCAAAAGTGTATTGTAAAACTAAAACAAACTGAACGAGGTTCAGTTTATATACAAATCCAAGTTTCAACTAAAACTTAAATGCAAACTCAAATAAAATGCAAATACTAATTACAATGCTGAATCTGAATTACAACTAACAATGTAACTATTTCTTCTTAGTATTAATGTACAAATATTTACTTTTTCACTTGTTTATTCTTCCTTACTATATACTTTGTTGTATTTATTTCTAGAGTTCTTGTGGTTATTTGAAACTAAAGATGATTAAAAATTATTCAAATGTTAATATAAATATTTAGAATAATAAACCTATCAACTAATATAATTAAACTCAACTTTTCGATTGATCTTTTAGGGTGTGTTTGGTTGGGGGTAAATGGAGGAGAGGAGAGAGAATATTTAATAGTTTATGTGTTTGGTTCAAATTTTAAGAGAGGGATGAGAGGTGGATGGAGGGGACTAAAATCCCTCATAAGGTATTTTTTGCTTACTCCGATTTGGGGGAATTTGGAAGGGAGGGTGTGTGTGTGTGTTGTATTTTAATTATAATTATATGTACATATTTACTCTCATTTATTTATTTATTTAAACATAAAATTTTCTTATGAAAATGTTAAAAGTTTTATTTTGAACAAATTTTATCTTCTTTTATATTTCTTGTATTTTTATATCTTCAACTTATTATTGTTATATGTTATATGTGTTCAAATTTTTTTATTTTATTTTATATATTTTCATGTTACTTTTTTATTATTGTAATGTTTTTATCTCTAAAACTTTTTTTTGTTAGATTTTATAGTATTTGGTAATCTCTTAAAAACTATATTATAATTGTTATGTTTTTATAAAATCTTTTTTGACGTTCTCTGATTGAATATTTATATATCGTCAATAAATTTGTATTTGAATTATAAATGGTAAATATTGTGAATTTTATGGTAAAATTACAAGGATAAAAAAGTATATTAGTTTTAAAATACCTCTCATCTCCTTATGAACTAAACATATTTGTAAATAAAATTCTTTCCTCCTTCCTTCATATTTTGAAATAAACATATATGTAATTAAAATTTCTCTTCTCCTTTCCCTTCCCTTGGATAAAAATCTCTCCTCTCTCCTCGATTGAATCAAACAAAAAGATTTAACTAATAAATCTATCAACTAAGAATCCAATAAGATGAAATTCAACCCATAGCATTGTTAACTCCTTGTCAATTATTTAATCCACTAGTTTTATAATTAGCAAATAAAACTAAAGTAGTTATTTTCATGAGTGTCTCTTTGGTTTTTGACAAGAATCGGTGGACCCGAATTGGACAAGCAAATGTGTTTTTCACCTATTCACTCAGCCCATAGGTCATTTTAAGTTCAATGAGGTGTGCAAAGAACAAAAGTAATAAACAGAAACACAAAAACAAATGACCCATAAAAAACAAACAAGAAAATGCACATTTTCTTTGGCATAATATGTGGAAAACAAAATAGGTCATGTTATATAAACAAAATGTTCCACTCAAGAAATAAAAGATGCTGCCTTTTTCACAACAACTTTATAGATTGTTATATTTTAAAGACACTTGTACACAATTACATGGTTACTTGTTACACACTGTGGACCAGTAGCTTTCAGCTATATCATTCATACAATGACTTAAATCAACGTTACATAGGAAATAATTTAGTTTAAACTTTTCAAAACTTTTTTGTTAATTGTTATAGTCTAGAACACAGTTCACGCTTGGGGTTGGTTGATGGTGCTGTTCTCTGATGATGATGATGGGAGATATATGATGGGTAGGTACTTGAAAAGTCACACTAATACTGAATCCAGTGTAAGTATTATAGGATAGATGGAATGGGGTTAAAATATAGGAAGATGAGAAATACTTAAGTAGAGCTAGAAATGCTCTTAATTTAGAAAGTGAGGGAAAAATTTATGGGCTTTATATCATTGGACCATATAATAGAATTTCGTTCATTCGATCAACTCAATGTAATTGGTCCCTCCTACTCCCTCCATATCTATTTACAAGTAAATTTTAATTTTTAAATTTGTTAAATAATTGATATATCTAGTTTAAATATATTATTTATTCAATAAATTAAAAAAAATTAAAATTTACTTATAAATAAAAATGGAGGGAGTATTTTACTAACTGGACTCCCTCTACGCGGTATAATCTTAAAGGACATAAGTAGCATAATATCAAACATATCTTTCGGCATCGAGTTCAAACACATGATATTGGGGAAGTAAAGGTGAACAAAATTAATTTGTTTTATTTATATTTATTATTTTGGACTGGGCCATGACCTTAAATTTTAGAGCAGGAAATCCCAATTCCAGGATGTGGGTGGACCTGAAAGTAAACACTCCCTAGAGGTACATAGGATCCTGGTTGTACAGACACTTTTAGACAATTGTTCAAAGATGGTCCTAGGGTCTATGATGCCTAAACTTTAACAATAAAGCTTAACAAACAGCTCTTACTCAGAGATACACTATTTTCAACTCTTAAAACCTCACACATGATCTCTACTACCTTGATCTTCAAAGTGTTTGCAAGTACACACTTACCATTAAGATCAACATACAATGATCGTTTAATTGTGAAATTAAGAAAAACTTATATTAAAATGTGTAATAGTTTAATTGTGATGTATTTTTTAAAAGATATGGACATACAATTTTTATATAAGGATATCAATTAAAATATACAAATATACTTTGTGCGGGTATGGGGCGGGGTGAGTACTAAGTTACCTGTACCCTCACCCACACGCATATTTTAATGGGTACTTACCCGTTATCGTTACCAATTTTGCAGGCTTTTACCCTCCTTGATGTGGATAATTTTTTGGAGTATCCATTGGGCATGGGTATAATTTTCATCGCTATCTTTACTTCTAATATGTATAACAAAATCTACTGTTAGATTGAATGTTATTATCATATCGATCATATATATAAAATTTAACATCAATCGAAAATCATTTGATATGTTCAAGAGAAGGATCAAAATTAATGGTTTTGATGAAATTTTGTAAGACGTTAGTTTTATGCATTTTATTGAGATGTCAAATGATTTCTGTTTGATGTTAAATTTTATAAACATGATCTGTATGATAATAGCTATCAATCCAACAGTGGATTTTATTATACGGATATGCGTTAAAAAGTTATCGAAGATATCATAATCTTTAGTTTTACACTTTGATGTCATTTGATCTTGAATATATATATATATATATGTGTGTGTGTGTGTGTGTGTGTGTGTGTGTGTGTGTGTGTGTGTGTGTGTGTGTGTGTATGTGTGTGTGTGTGTGTGTGTGTGTGTGTGTGTGTGTGTGTGTGCGCGCGCGCGCGAAAAAAGGTGAATTATACATGTGATCATTATCATAGAAAGGTTATGTCAGGTTACATGACATTCTTGCCACTTGAATAGTAGGGATGTGTTGCATGACCACTCTTTATTTATAATATTAAATATGTGATTTAATATTATTATTAGTGTTCCAAGAACCTACATGATCACACACATAATCACAAAATAAACAAATCTATTTGCACTAAATTTAACTAGATCAACTATGATCTGGTTTAAATTTCTTTCCGAAGGAAGCGTAGACTCATGAACCGACTTGTGTGAGATGCAATATATTTGAAAATGGTTTGAGGCAGGACATCACATTCAGGGAAAAGCAGTTGGCGTAAGGAAGCCTAAAACTTGAAAGAGTTGTTGAATATGACTCAACCCTTTATCATTTATGAAGATAAGCTTATTGCCCTTGAAGATAACCGATGACCGACAGACACTATATCTAGCCTTTCATCAGAGAAAGAGTAAAATTGACACATAGAGGAAAGCGACTATGGGATCCACAATCAGTTTGACAGGTGCATTCCCTTCAACACCTACCGAGAGATAATCTTGAAATAGTGTGCCAACACCCATTTCAGGAAAGCTTGTATAAAGAATCCCTTCTCACTTATGGAATCCTCTCAAACTGATTAGTTGAAATGCTATCGTTTCTATAAAAGTCACGACCATAATACTAGCAAGTGCATCCAGCCGAAGGACACAATCAAAGGGTTGATAAAGCACAATCATCTATTAGAATACACTAAAAATGACAAGAGGGTTCAAGATGATTCCCTAAAGAGAAAGTCCCCGACCAAGACATGTAATGTTGTGACCAAGGTTCAGGAGGCAAGCAACGAAGAAGAAGAGGCACGTAAAGGGAAGCATCACGACATTGTGGCCATCATAGAAGTTCCCCGGGAGAAAATTCCCTGTCCAAGGGGAGGATGAAGAGGACAATTGCAAAGATAATGGTTGTCAACAAGGAAGAAGATCAACAATCAAGAGCGTGAAAATTCGATGCTCACATTCACCTCAAGCTAAACTTCCACAACCTTGACGATGAATCGGTCATGGTAAATGTCAACCCTGTTGCTAGTTTAGAAGGAAGGGGAATGCAAATCCACAAAGATCAATGTAGCCTTCCTTATCGGCCAGTTAAGGGACATGGAAATTCTCCCTTTTACAGGTAAAACAGGTTACATAAACCACATAAGCAAAAGTAGCTAATTCCAGCAAACTGCAAGCAAAAGGCTACCTTCTTTCTAAATCTAAGCATATTGCCAACATCCTAGAATAAGCTCGACTTTATGATAATAGAGAAGTAAATAGTCCTCTTGAATTGAATGTGAAATATGCTTCCTCTGATGGTGTTACTCTACCAGATCTCACTTTGTGTCGCACTTTGATTGACAGTCTATATTACCTTACGATTACCAGACTTGATATTGCTTATGGCATTCAAATTGTCCACAATCCAGTATTTCATTAAAGTATCAAGCACATTGAGATTGATTGTCACTTCACCCGTCATCATCTTCCACATAAAATAATTACTCTACTATTCATCTTTGCAAATTGTTGATTTGTTTATAAAGACACATTCCATTAAACATTTCTGTTTTTTGATTGACACTCTTTATGCTTTCTGTGAATACATTATAAGTTTTAGAGAAAAAATATTATATAATATTATTAATATATTATATTATATTATATTATATTATATATTAGTAAAGATAATTTAATTTTTTTATTATGTAGTATTTATATTCTATTGTAATATTTAATCCATAGACTTTTGTCATTCTAATAGAAATTTAAAAAAAAAAAGAATTAAAAATAAGATACTCTAAATAGAGGGATAAAAACACATTATCCTTAGTTATTTTCATGACTTCCACTTGTGTTTATTTGACATGGATAGGTGCAATCGAATCTTACAAGCCAATGTGTTTTACACCTCTACATTTCCATCACTCATTTTAAGTTCAATGAGGTGTCCAAAGAACAAAAGTAATAGATAGAAAAACAAAACTAAATGACCCTAAAAAACAAACAAGAAAGCACACATTTTCTTTGACATAACAAGTGGAAAACAAATTAGGTGGAATTATATAAACAGGTGGAGTTATCGAAACAAAACGTTCCACTCTGAAATAAAAGGTGTTGCCATTTTCACAACAACTTTATAGATTGTCATAAGGTAAAGACACTTGTACACAATTTCCATGGTTACTCAAACACATTGTGGACCACTTGCTTTAAGTTACATCATTCATACAATGATTGAACTGAACGTTACAATAAAAATAATCAAGTATAGACTATTTCATCTACTTTGGTAAGTGCTCTGGCCTAAAACCACTCACCCTTGGCTTCTTAGTTTGATTTGATGGTTGTGGTTCTTCAAGACGATGGTGGCTATCTTGGAGAGATGTTCTTGCGAAAGAAACTCTGATATCAAAATCATTCAAAAAGGTTCTTGCAAAAGACAGTCTAATATCCACAATTTTTTTTTACTCTAGTACCATCATAAGCAAATGTATATCATGTTTTGGAGAGTAAGATAGTATCTAGAATCCATAGGTTAGTTGATTGACGGGGTAGAAGTGGAAGAATTAAAGGCTTTAGAAAAAAGGGATAGGAATTAGAAGTTGTCCGGTCAACAAAGGGTTCACGCCGATATTGATTTGTTCTATTAAACATAGAGATTCGGGAAGTAGGATTAAAAAAAATAAGGTTAAAGAACTTAAATTGTCCAAAATCGTTGGATTTTATAGCAATTCAAGAAACGAAATTTTATGAGATCTCTCATTCTCTCGTGGGATAATTCACTATGTGATTTGAGTTTTTGTCTTTCTATAGGTAGTGGTGTTGATCTGTCTTGGATCAAGCGTAGTTCAAAAGATAGGTCTTTACTCTCCTTATCTGGTCTTAGTTACTTAGGTGTTTGTCTAGTGGGGGTGTTATTAGTTACTTAGGTGTTTGTCTAGAGTGGGATGTTATTAGTATTGTTTATTATGTAGTTAATATTTATTCCAAGTGTGTTATGGCTGATAAGAGATCTATGTAGGTTGATCTATGTTTTCGTAAAGTGAGTTTCAAAAGTTATTGTTGGTATTTTTGAGTGACTTCAACTCTACCTGCTCAACTGGAGAAAGAGTAGGAGTGAGTGTCCATTCCAGCTTCTCTAGAAGTGTGGATTGCGGAGATTTTTAAAATTTTATTCATTAGACGGAGTTAATCTCTCTCTCTCTCTCTCTCTCTCTCTCTCTCTCTCTCTCTCTCTCTCTCTCTCTCTCCCCTAGGTAGAAATTTTACTTGGATCTAGTGAAATGGTGGGACAGCTAGTAGACTTGATTGAAATTTGGTGTCTAATGTGCAGTGGGACCATTGGAGTGAGACGTATCGGTGTGACCTTCCTAAGGATGTTTATGATCATTGTCCTATTATCCTTAAATATGTTATCGAAGGGTAGGGCCTTAAGCCTTTAAGATTCAATAACCATTGGTTTCACACAATAAATTTTTCGAGTTAGTTCACTCGTCATAGACTAGTACAGAGATCCATGCTGGGAAATATTTTATTATGTTGGAGAAATTAAAAGCTCTCGAAATAGTTTTAAAACTTTGGAATAAACATGTGTTTGAGAATCTTGACTCTCATGTTGTCTCCTTAAAAGAGATGGTAAGTAAGATGGATTCTCTGGATGACCTTAGGACCTTATCTGTTGAGGAGATTGAGACTACATCTGAAGTGATTGCAAAAATTTAGTCCTTGCTAAGAATTAAAGATTCTTAATTATTTAAAAGGTCATGGTCCAAGTGGCTTAAGGAAAGTGACACTAATTATGACTTCTTCCATGCTTCTATGAAAATTAGGGGTACTATACATAATGATATCTTAGCTCTAAAAGTTCTAGAAGGTTGGATTAAATAAGTATTTAAAATTAGGAAAGAGGTTGTGAAACATTTTTCTGATATTTTTAAAGAATCAAATGCTAATAAATCCCATCTCGACGATGTTGTTTTTCGCTCTCTTCAAAAGTTGATAACGTTGGTTTGACGAAACAATTTGTGACACTCTAAATCCCAAAATAATATATTTAATATTTATGTACTTAAAGTGTTCAAAAGGAAAAACATTTATGAGTTTAAAAAAACATATTGAGATAAAGGATATCATGTTGTCAACTTACACATTACGAAGATTTAAAAAATCATTCAATTAAAACAATTATACATGATACCAAATTTTTTGAAATTTTCTTTGGCCACCTCCCTATGGGGGTCACCCCCAGCGAAAATTCCAAAATACCCCTGCTTCGGAAGTTCATTTCCGAAAGCGTCTTTTTTTGAAAAAATTGACTTATTTCGGAAGTTCATTTCCGAAAACATTATTTCGGAAGTTCACTTCCGAAATACTGCGATTTCTGCAGATTTATCAAAACACTCCCCCTCCCCCAATCATTTACCCTAAATCAAAACAAAAAGTGGCAAAGGCGAAAATTTGTGCAAACAGAATTCCAAAGCTGCATCAAGGCTCCAATCACACTGCTAAACAACATTCAAAAGCCCTCAATCCTAACACTTTGTAAGTTTTGAAATTATTAGATCTAGTTTTGTGATGCATGTTATTTAGGGTTTTAATTGCATAAATGATATATGGTTAGGTTGTTAGTAGTATTTAGGTTGTTTAGAAGCATTTTGATTTGGTTTGAAGTTTGGTTTAGGGGTCTGTCATGGAAGTTGCAGAAAACTCCATCGCAGGGGTGTTTCGGAAGTTCATTTCTGAAAACACCTCCATCATAGTTTTCGTAAATGAACTTCCGAAATGTATCAGAAGTTCAAATTTTTTTGTTTTTTATTTTGTCTATGCATATTAATCGTTTTCAATTGTTTACAGGAACATGTCAGGCAACCAACCAGCACGCAGGACTGCGTCTTCTAAAGAGGGCGCTAAGGGAAGAAAGGGTTCTTCAAAGAAGGAGGTGAAAGAGGTGAAGGAAGTGAAGGAGGTAAAGGAGGTGAAGGAGAAGAAGAAGCTTTTGACTGGTTCTGCTTCTCGTCCCCTGGGGGTCCATGGCTCGGACGTGCAGGCTCAGCCTTCAGGCGTGATCAACGCTGATGGTTCTGATACTGAGTGGGATGAGGATTGGTATAATTATCTTCATTCGGAGGAGTTCGCTCGTCGGGAAGAATAACGTGTTTTTATTTTGTTTGATGTGTATTTTGTAACCCTCGTCGGGCAGAATAACATGTTTTTGTTTTGTTTGACGTGTTTTGTTTTGTTTTGTTCTGATTTCGGATTATATCGCACAGTGTTTTTGTATTGGATTTATCATGTTAGTTTTTGGAAGTGGTAACCGGGGTCGGAACATATGACGGAGGAGGTGGATGTTCGGAGGAAGAAGAACCGGAGGTACGTCCACCGCGAGACAAAGGAGCCAATCAATGTAAGCTATAGTTTATCATTATCATCTGGGGACGTCATTTCTAAAAAATCAAGATTAAAAATAATAAGATTTTTTTCCCAATTTTTTGTAATGACGTCCCCTGATGATAATGATAAATTATAGCTTACATTGATTGGCTCCTTTGTCTCGCGGTGGACGTACCTCCGGTTCTTCTTCCTCCGGACATCCACCTCCTCCGTCATATGTTCCGACCCCGATTACCACTTCCAAAAACTAACATGATAAATCCAATACAAAAACACTGTGCGATACAATCCGAAATCAGAACAAAACAAAACAAAACACGTCAAACAAAACAAAAACATGTTATTCTGCCCGACGAGGGTTACTAAATACACATCAAACAAAATAAAAACACGTTATTCTTCCCGATGAGCGAACTCCTCCGAATGAAGATAATTATACCAATCCTCATCCCACTCAGTATCAGAACCATCAGCGTTGATCACGCCTGAAGGCTGAGCCTGCATAAATCATTGAGATATATATATATATATATATATATATATATATATATATATATATATATATATATATATATATATATATATATATATATATATATATATATATATATATATATATATATATATATATATATATATATATATATATATATATATATATATATATATATATATATATATATATATGGAGCATATCAAGTGAGAGCATTTTTTAAATGAGAGATGAGAGGAAGAAATATCAACCATTAGATTCATCAAGAGAGACAATGTTAATACATTAGTGTCATTTGATCTTATCCCATATCATTAAGTAAATCGTGGATTCATTAAATATATATATATATATATATATATATATATATATATATATATATATATATATATATATATATATATATATATATATATATATATATATATATATATATATATATATATATATATATATATATATATATATATATATATATAAATTTAATGAATCCACGATTTACTTAATGATATGGGAGAAGATCAAATGACACTAAATTAAAAAATTGACTATTTTAAGAAATTTCTACGGATAAATCAACAAAGTTTTTGCTAAAATATTGACATCCCAAACATTAGTACAAAAGTTTGTAAACTCCAAACATCATATATTGCATCTAGCTAGAGAAAAATTGAGTACAATCCAAATCTATAACTAGAAGATTAGGATAATTAGATTATAAACAAATGAACTTTAAGCAAATAAGAAACAATATGCCAAAAATTAAATAAGCTGGAAATAAAAGGAAATTAACTTTACTTTCTGGTATGATTAGAAGAATAATTCATAGGCATTATTTGATTCTTTGATCCCTTTTGCATTTAGGTTATACAACCTATATGTCTTACTGTTTGCTGCATACCTAATAAATACACATTCATAGGCTCTACTAGCGAGTTTAACTCGTTTCAGATCTGGAATTTTGACATGAGCCAAACATCCCCAAGTTCTCATTAAGACAAGTTTGGTTGTCTTTTCTTTAATATCTTGTAAGGAGAGATCTTACTTTTTGACTTGGGAACTCTATTCAGGACATCGCAAACAGTCAATAAAATTTCTCTCCACCAGTGAGGTACAACACCAGAATTCATCATAATTGCGACAACAAATTCAGTAAGAGTTCTATTCTTTCTTTCTACTTTACCATTTATTTCAGAAGAATATGGAGCAGTCGTTTCATGTACAATTTCATATTTTTTTTATAAAAATAATTGAATAACCCAAAATCGTATTCATTTTCCCTATCACTACGAAGTCTTATAATCTTCTTACTAAGTTGATTCTCAATTTCAGTTACATACATCTTAAACATGTCAAGCGCTTCACTTTTATTCTTCATTAAGTATACATAAGTATAATTAGAACAATCATCAATAAAAGTGATAAAATAATGTTTACTATTTCCAGTTAAAGTTCCATCTAATTCACATATATCAAAGTGTATAAGATCTTTTAAATCAGATTTTTTGAATAATTGATTTATGTGAAGTCTTAGTTATTTCAGCTTGACTACAATATTCACATTTATTTGAATAATTGACATTTAATTTAGGAATTAGGCATATGTTGCTTGCATTAAAAACAACTCGCTTATTAAGAAGTGTGGCATGCAAAATATTAAAATCACACAAAGAGTAAACAGAAGGAGAAATTTTATTCAAATAAACATTCAAGTTAAACATGCCATCAATGGCGTATCCTTTTCCAACAAAAATACCATTCTTAGTGATGTTGTACAAATTAGCCCTTATAGTTTAACTAAACCCTGCCTTATTTAAAAGAAAACCACAAACAAGACTCTTCCTAATTTCAGAAACATGCATGACGTCCTTCAGAATCACAGTCTTTCTCTAGGTAAATCTCAACTCCATGTCTCAAATTCCAGCAACATTAGTGGTGTGAGTATATCCCAACATCACTTTTTATCTTCAGCATTCGTGTATGTCTTGAACATAGCATGATCGTAATAGACATGACGAGAGGCGCCAGTATATATCTACCAACCATCAGTACCACCAAACATGTTGACTTCGGTGATCATAGCAATGAATTTCTCATCAATCAGGTTAACCTATGCATTAGAGCCAACATGTTTATGCCCGCTCTTACATCTCTTAGCCATATGATCTTACTTTCCATAATTATAAAAGATGAACGCCGGAGTGTCATTTCTTTGGGGTGGTGGTTTTTGTCTAGCAATCGGAGAAGATGTGTCCCTAGAGGGATTCCCATTCTTAATTCGATTCACAACATTGCGATTCTGATTCTTTAATGGTTTGCTTGTAGGCTTCAGAACGCCACCAGATTTCTTTTTGTTGTTTGAAACAACTAATATTTCATCTTTAAGATTTGGTCTCCGAGATTCCTCTTAAATTAAGAGGCGAGTAATCAGACTCTTGATTGAAAATTATTTATTTTTATGTCGAAATTTTTTTTTGAAGTCTTTCCAACCGGGGGCAGTTTGTCAATTATAACAGCAATGTGAAATTGCTTATCGAGGGGCATACCTTCAGTTATGATTCCATGAGAAATTTTCTGAATTTTATGGCTTTGAGCTTCCACAAACCTCTCATCCACCATCTTGTAGTTCAAGTAGTGACTAAAAACATATTTCTTTGCACCTACTTCTTCAGTATCATATTTATTCTGTAGATCTTCTGATACCTGTTTAGCAGTCTTGCAATTACTGTAGTAAACATATAGATCATCAGCAAGACTGTTCAAAATATGATTTTTGCATAGATACTCATGCTCTTGCCATAGGGTGATCTCATTCTTGAGATTTATATTATTTGCTGCAACTTTAGCTTTTGCAACACAGTCTAATTCAGTTGTGTTAACAACTTCGTGTGAATTTACATTGTTGTTACCATTAGTTTGTTCGGTTGATCCAAAAGGAGCAACAAGGATATCCTTAGTCAGAACGTGGGCAACCTTCTTTAAAGTTAAGAAAAATTTCATCTTAGCATGTCAACGTTTGAAGTGAGAACCATCAAACTTAAACGGTTTTTCAGAGACAACAACGACTGAAGTAGTTCCGTTAATTTCCTCAATAGCCATGGTAGTTAAATGAAACGTCTTAAAATGTTATTTTCGGTTTTGAAAAAATGACACAAATAAAATTATCGAGACGAGTCACGTACCAGGTTTATTTCTTTAAGATGTTTCTCCGTACTACCAATAATTATGCAATGTAGTCGAGTTTCGACGACGTCTCCAAGATAAAATAGCCTATTGCAAACTACGGTTATCACTTACACTGTAATGAAGCACTCAAAGAGATACACCTTCAAATGGTGTTTAAACCACTCATTGTATCTGGAAATGATCCAATCGTTGAGGGCGTGATAAGCCACTCAAAAAATAGAAAAGAAAAAAAATTTAGAAGAAGCGGAGCAGAGAGAGAGAGAAAGGAGAGAATTCCAATATGGAATTTTAGAGTGGTTTGTAAATGAACTGAGGAACTCTATGTATAGACAAGGGATTCAACTTAGTGGAGAAAAAATCCTAGGAGGGAGTTGAAAAGTTCATGCCCGTTATGGCCGTTTTTGCTTGGTCAGCAAGTCAGACTCTGACTTGTTCTTGGAGGACAAGTAAAACTCAATCAAAGCTAGGTTTTGATGAGTGACACATAATTTCCACTTATGATCGAACCGAGTTGGCCTGTTGGGCGGCGGCGCGCGTGTGTGTTCAGATGGTGTGTCATCACTCCTTTAAAAAATTGGGTACCACGTGAACCCCAACCCATTTGGCCAAGTTGATATATATATATATATATATATACTAACAATATTTGTGTTCCCTCCTATGTGTGACTAAAATGAATCCATTCAAATTCAATTTCATATTAGTTTTTACTTATGCTTATTTATTGTTCATTTAAACCCAATAAATCATTACAGTTACCACTCCAAATTGTTGATTTTCTTACACATGCCAAGCCTATTGGAAATAAATGGGAGTTCAAAGCAAAATAAAAAGTTGATAGTTCAATTAAGAGATATAAAGTCAATTGTTCATAGCAGCTTCTTTTACAATATCTGTGATGTTCATAGCAGCTTCCTCGTGACCGACATTATTCATAATCATTTTTTTCTGCAGCAGCAATTGAAGTTGATTCCTCATGATCACTGGAACCAAAATGTTGTTGTGTTGTATGAATAACACTCACATTGATAATGCCCCTTTCTTGATTATAAGGATACATGTTGAAGGATAGAAAAACAATTAGAAAGGGGGGGGGGTTTGAATAAGTGTGACTTTAAAAACTCTTAAGATAAAAACAATTGCACAATGATTTTTATCCTGGTTCGTTGTTAACGAAACTACTCCAGTCCACCCCCTTAGAGTGATTTACCTCACCTGAGGATTTAATCCACTAATCAACCTTGATTACAATGGTTTTCCACTTAGATACCTTCTAAGTCTTCTAGAGTATTCTGATCACACCTTGATCACTCTAGGAACCTTTTACAAATAAATGTAAATCAAATTCTTACAAGAGTATTACAATGCTTTTTAATAAGCTATAATCACAATTGTAATATTTCTCTTAAGTTCTAAGCTTAAATCTCACTAAGATATTACAAATGAAGTGAGGTTGAAGATGAAGTTTGATAGCTTTTGATTTAGCAGCGTTTCAGCAAGATTGAAAGAGTTGTTCGTAAATTGGTGTTGTTAACCTTGCTTTTGATCAGAACTTCATTATTTATAGGCGTTTTGAGAAGATGACCGTTGGGAGCATTTAATGCGTTGCGTGATCCGTACAACATTGCATTTAA
Source organism: Vicia villosa (assembly GCF_029867415.1). Classification (NCBI taxonomy): domain Eukaryota; kingdom Viridiplantae; phylum Streptophyta; class Magnoliopsida; order Fabales; family Fabaceae; genus Vicia; species Vicia villosa. Next base: position 34,242,351 of record NC_081183.1, on the reverse strand, counting down.
TGTTTCACTCTTTTGTCAACTACCTCGAGCCTTGCTTTTCCTGCTTTAATTGACTTTGCCTTTAATAGCTTCTACGTTCCTTTTGTCAGTCAGCGTAGCCTGCCATCTTGTACTTGCTTCTGATCTGATGTTTGTAAATACAACGCGTTGCGTGATCCGTACAGCAATTGCACATAAACTATTAAATATTCCCTCTCCTTCCCTCTCCTCCATTTACCCCAACCAAACACACCTTAAAAGATCAATTGAAAAGTTGAGTTTAATCACATTAGTTGATAGGTTTATTAGTCCAAATTTTATATTAACATTTGAATTATTTTTAATCATCCTGAGTTTCAGATAAACTACAAGAAATCTAGAAGAAAATACAACAGAATATATAGTAAAGAATAATAAACAAGTGAACAAGTAAATATGTGTATATTAATACTTGAAGGATAGAAAAACACTTAGAAAGGGGGGTTTGAATAAGTGTGACTTTAAAAAACTCTTAAGATAAAAACAATGAACACAATATTTTTATCCTGGTTCGTTGTTAACGAAACTACTCCAGTCCACCCCCTTAGAGTGATTTACCTCACCTGAGGATTTAATCCACTAATCACACAAGATTACAATGGTTTTCCACTTAGATACCCTCTAAGTCTTCTAGAGTATTCTGATCACAACCTGATCACTCTAGGAACACAATGCTTAGATACCCTCTAAGACTTTCTAGAGAATCCGATCACAACTTGATCTCCTCTAGTTCTTTACAAATGAATGTAAACAAATTCTTACAAGAGTTATACAATGCTTCTTAAAAGCTGTAATCACAACTGTGATATTTCTCTTAAAGTTTAAGCTTAATCTCACTAAGATATTACAACAGTAATGAAGTGAGGTTGAAGATGAAGTTTGAGAGCTTTTGAATTTGACAGCGTTTCTGTATGTTTGCGCAAAGTGTTGTATTCAGCTTCTCATCAGAACTTCTATTTATAGGCGTTTGAGAAGATGACCGTTGGGAGCATTTAATACATTGCGTGATCCGTACAGCATTGCATTTAATGTTTCACTCTTTTGTCAACTACCTCGAGCCTTGCTTTTCCTACTTTAATTGACATTGCCTTCAATAGCTTCTAACGTTCCTTTTGTCAGTCAGCGTAGTCTGCCATCTTGTACTTGCTTCTGATCTGATGTTTGTATAAACAACGTTTGAATATCATTAGAGTCAAACAGCTTGGTGCAGAGCATCTTCTTGTCTTCTGACCTTGAAGTGCTTCTAGCGTGATACCATGAGACCTTCAGTGCTTCTGCTTCTGATCTCAAGTTCTTTTGATGCTTCAATAGACCATGTTCTGATTCTGCTTGACCATCTTCTGATGTCTTGCGAGAGCATGTTCTGATGTTGCATACTTGAACCTTCTGAGTCAGTGCTTCTTGCGCTGAATTGTGCATACTCTTTATATATTTCCTGAAATGGAAAATGCATAGGATTAGAGTACCAAATTGTCTTATACAAAATTCATATACACTGTTATCATCAAAACTAAAAATATTGATCAGAACAATTCTTGTTCTAACAATCTCCCCCTTTTTGATGATGACAAAAACATATATAATTGATATGAATTTGCAATCAGAATATCAGATGACCAAAGACAATTACACAGTTATAGCATAAGCATATAAACATAGTATGTGAATATGTCTCCCCCTGAAATAAATACTGGAAGAATTTATAAATAAAAGACTTCCCTGAGTATTTTTCATTTCAGTCGAGACGTTCACATTTGCCTAGAACTTCAGAACATTCAGAGCTTCTGCTTCTTGCTTCCATAGGACAGCTTCAGAGCTTTGAATTTCTTCTTGAATCATAGCATGCTTTATTGTATCAGAACATTCTTGAATGTATTAGAGCATCATCAGAGCATCTTTACATCCTGAAATGTTTCAGAACAAACTAGACGACAAAAGTCAGAGCATGAATGAATCAGAACATTCTTTTAAGAAAGAACATGTATCAGAGCAATGCTAAAAAATATCAGAGCAAACTTTGATAAGTTCTTAAAAAGAAATATGTATCAGAACATATGAGAGATAAGAATGTGTTAGAGCATATTCTACCACGAGAATATCAGAACATTCTTTCTTCTTGCTTCTGATCTTGAAGCTTCACAACACTAAGCTCGCTTCAAATTCCAAGAGCATGTTTCTTTATAGAATTGCTTTTCCTCATGTATTTGCTTCTCATGTTGAGCTTTTTCAGAATATCTTCAATCCTGCAAAAAATCTCAAAGACATAGAACTTGCAAATAATGTTAGGAATGTTGAGACTTAATCCCAGCAACTGATATAATAAACCAAATCAATTATAACGTTTCTCCCCCTTTTTGTCATAACATCAAAAAGCATTTAAAAGATTCAGATGAAAAACAATATGAGTGAAGAAGATAATATTTCATTGATTCAATAAAATATCAGAAGATACAAAAGGAAAGAAACAAATGCAATAAACAGGAAAACAACTAAGACCAAGACACAATACGACTAGCCTAGCTTAGAAACTATTTTGGCCAGAAGGTTTTGAATCTCAGAAGTGCTTTCTGACTGCGTCTTCATGAATGAGCGAAACTCATTGTGAGTATCTTCATACTTATCCAAACGAGAAGCAAGATCAGCTTGATTCTTTTGAAGAGCCTTCATGGCATTCACCAGTATAGAAGGTTCATCAGAAGAAGCTTCAGAGCTATCATTCAATGGAGTAACATGCTCAACAGTAGCATCAATCATGAGAACATCATCTTGATTTTCCTGAATAGGAAGTTTCTCAGCAGGATGATTCTCAGCACTTTGCTTCTCAGCATCAGCTTCTGACATAGAAGCATCTTCAGCATATTCTGGAACAGGGATATCAGAATCTTCATTTGCAAGAGCCTGAAGGATCTCAGCCAGATTCCTTGGAGGTGTAGGAGCAGCAACTTCTGATGTATATTCAACAACTGGATATACCATATCTGGTGCTTTCTCTGAGGGATTCTCCCTTAGCCAGTTGAACAATGACTGAAAGTCTCCAGTCAGAACAATGAATTGAGGCTTCCACACAACCATTGCAAGGCATGGTTCATCTTCAAGCTCATCTACAAACTTCTTCTCCTCAAGACAATACCTGCACCTGAGAGGACTGACCCAGAATTCTTCATAGGGCCTGATAGATCTAAGAGGACTTGGAGCTTCTGCTTCACACGCCTTCTGAAGCTTCAGAAACTCAGAGTTCATCTTTCTTCTGAAGATCCTCCAGAGATTTCTTAAAGCAACATCATCCATCCAAGCATGATGTGCTGAAGACATTTTGTGTTGAATACTTGAGGATGGAAGCATGAATTCACTCTGAGATTCGGTTTAGAAACTAGGGGTTATGCAAAAATGAGAAAGAGAGAGATGAATGAAAGAAACAATGAATTAAGAGAGAGAATGTAAAGAGATGAATTGTTATGGAGATGAGTATATATATAGAGACGGATTTGAAATGAAATGCAATATGCGTTTGAATGAACAGGATTACAGAAAAACATAGAATTAAATGCATTTAATGAGAAATGACGTTAGGAGAGATAACGTAATATTTGAAATGATTTGCACAGTTACCTAGGGCGGCGTCTCCTCAACTGCACGCATACTTGTCCAAATAGAGTGAACACGTGTTCATCTTCTGGAAAAGCTGGTGACAGCTGTTTTGCTTTAAAAGAGATTCTGAATCAACTTAGATAATGAAACGTTAGTAATAACAGAATCAGAACTTCTAATTGATCAACATCAGAACTTCTTATTAGAAGATAAAACAAAATCATTTCAGAACTAATCCATACTTCAGAACTTCTCATCTTCTCATTCTGGGCATAAATCCATACTGATATTCTTCAGAATGAACTTAAACCTATCTTCAGCAAGGGGTTTTGTAAAGATATCAGCCCATTGATGGTCCGTATCAACAAAGTTCAAAGATAGAACACCCTTCTGAACATAGTCCCTAATGAAATGATGTTTGATCTCAATATGTTTAGCCTGGGAATGTAAGATTGGATTCTTAGACAAGCAGATAACAGAAGTATTATCACAAAAGATAGGAATGTTACTCTTATATATCTGATAATCTTCTAGCTGACTCTTCATCCAGAGCATCTGTGTACTACATCCAGCAACAACAACATATTCTGCTTCTGTTGTAGAGAGGACAATTGTAGCTTGCTTCTTGCTGTACAAGGAGATCAGATGACTTCCAAGAAATTGACAACTTCCAAAAGTACTCTTTCTTTCAATTCTATCTCCAGCGTAATCAGCATCACAAAATCCTACTAAGTTGTATTCTTTAAATCTTCTGTAGACTAAACCAACATTAGTAGTACCTTTCAGATACCTCAGAATTCTCTTAACAGATGTTAAGTGAGATTCTCCAGGATCTGATTGGAATATTACACACAGACACACACAGAATAAAATATCAGGTCTAGAAGCAATAAGATATAGAAGAGATCCAATCATACCTCTGTACAACTTCTGATCTACCTTCTTACTTACCTCATCCTTACCTAAGATACACGTTGGATGCATAGGAGTCTTTGCTTCTTTGCTTTCAGAAAGATTAAACTTCTTCAGAAGTTCTTTCACATACTTGGTTTGGTGAACATATGTTCCTTCTGATGTTTGATTGATATGGATCCCAAGGAAATACTTGAGTTCTCCCATCATGCTCATTTCAAACTCAGCCTGCATAGACTTAGCAAACTCCTTTCCAAGTGTAGCATTAGATGTTCCAAATATAATATCATCAACATAAATTTGGCAAATTAAAAGATCATTTTTAAAGGTTTTACAAAAGAGAGCAGTATCCACTTTTCCTCTAGTGAAACCATTATCCAGAAGGAAAGAACTTACTCTTTCATACCAAGCTCTAGGAGCTTGCTTCAATCCGTATAATGATTTCTTTAGTTTAAAAACATGATCTGGAGACTTAGAGTCTTCAAAACCAGGAGGTTGGTGGACATAGACTTCCTCATCTATATAACCATTTAAGAAGGCACTCTTAACATCCATTTGATATAGAGTGATGTTATGTTGAGTGGCAAAAGAAATCAATAAGCGAATAGATTCTAACCTGGCCACTGGTGCAAAGGTTTCTGTATAGTCTATACCTTCTTGCTAACTATAGCCCTGAGCCACCAGTCTGGCTTTGTTCCTTACAACTTCTCCTTTTTCGCTTAGCATGTTTCTGAAGACCCACTTCGTACCAATGATGTTAAATCCTTTTGGTCTAGGAACAAGATCCCACACATTATTCCTTGTAAACTGATTTAGTTCTTCTTGCATGGCAATTATCCAGTCTGCATCTTCTAGAGCTTGATCAACAGAAGTTGGTTCGATCAGAGAAACAAGACCTAATTGACATTCTGCATTGTTCTTAAGGAATGCTCTTGTTCTGATAGGATCTTCTTTCTTTCCAAGAATAACATCTTCTGAGTGAGCAGAGATGAGTCTAGAAGATCTTTTGACAGTTGGCTCTTCAGAAATTCTGAGATTCTCTAAAGAAGCAGCAACTTAATCTTCTGATACTTTGCTTCTGGGTTCTTCAGCTTCTGATACTTTGCTTCTAGGTTCTTCAGCTTCTGAAATTGAGATATCTATATCTGCAAAATTCTCAAACTGCTTTGGCTTTTCAAGACCAAGCTTATCATCAAATCTGATATTGATTGATTCTTCAACAATCAATGTTTCAGTATTGTATACTCTGTAGCCTTTAGAGCGTTCAGAATATCCAAGAAGGAAACACTTCTGTGCCTTAGAATCAAACTTACTCAGATGATCTTTAGTATTCAAAATAAAATAAACACATCCAAAAGGATGAAAATATGAAATGTTGGGCTTTCTGCTCTTCCACAATTCATAAGGAGTCTTATTAAGAAAAGGTCTTATAGAGATTCTATTCTGAATATAGCATGCAGTGTTTATTCCAGAAATGCTTAGCCACATTGGTTTCATTGATCATGGTTCTGGCCATTTCTTGTTGAGTCCTATTCTTTCGCTCTACAACTCCATTTTGCTGTGGAGTTCTAGGGCAAGAGAAATCATGGGCAATACCATTTTCTTTGAAGTAAACCTCAAAGAATTTGTTCTCAAATTCGCCACCATGATCACTTTTGAACTTTATGATTTTACACTCCTTCTCAGATTGGATCTGAGTGCAGAATTCAAAGAACACTGAATGAGACTCGTCCTTGTGTTTCAAGAATTTTACCCATGTCCAACGACTATAATCATCTACGATGACTAATCCATATTTCTTCCCTCTGACAGATGCTGTTTTGACTGGGCCAAACAGATCAATGTGCAGAAGTTCTAGCGGCCTAGAGGAAGAGACAACATTCTTAGACTTGAATGCAGGTTTGGAAAACTTCCCTTTCTGACATGCTTCGCAAAGAGCATCTGATTTGTATTTTAGATTAGGGAGTCCTCTGACCAGATTTAGTTTGTTAATTTGAGAAATCTTTCTCAAACTAGCATGGCCTAATCTTCTGTGCCAGACCCATTGCTCTTCGCTAACAGACATAAGACAAGTTACCTTCTGATTCTTAAGATCCTGAAGATCAATCTTGTAAATGTTGTTCTTTCTCTTGCCTTTAAATAGAATTGAGCCATCCTTCTGACTTACAGCCTTGCAAGACTTTTGATCAAAGATTATGTCATAACCATTGTCACTTAATTGACTTATGGACAATAAGTTATGAGCTAACCCATCTACCAGAAGAACATTAGTTATAGAAGGAGAGTTACCAGTACTTATGGTTCCTGAGCCAATTATCTTGCCCTTCTGATCTCCTCCAAACTTAACTTCTCCCGCAGATTTGTCTTCTTTCCTGCCAAGGATATCTGCAACAGAAATTATCTTCTCCTTAGGTACCCACATTTTCTTAGGTCCTTTCTTGTTAGTTCTCCTCAAGTTCTGATTGAACTTGGGTTTAGCATGGTAAACAACAGGAGGTACAGCATGATATTCCTTAGGTTGAGCAACATGATATTTTCTATTTTGTGTCACATGCTTCTTAGTGTGTGTAACATGAAAGCTTTTAGCATGTGAGGTGAGCTTAATGTCATGGGAGTGGCCATACTTGAACTGATCATACAATGGCTTGTATGTGATTTTCATATCATCTACAGGTTCAAGTTTGTATGGGGTATCACCCTCATAGCCTATGCCAACTCTCTTGTTTCCACTAACAGCATATATCATAGAGGCAAGTTGACTTCTTCCAATACCTCTAGATAAGAACTTCCTAAAGCTCAAGTCATATTCTTTAAGAATATGGTTTAGACTAGGAATAGACTTTTCTGAGTCAGAAGGAGATCCAACATCTTTGGATAATTTTAAAACTTTTTCCTTCAGTTCAGAATTTTCTATTTCCAGCTTCTTAGTTTCAGATTCAAATAGCTTTTTCAGTTTTTTGTATTTGATACTAAGATGAGCCTTGAGTTCCAGAAGTTCTGTTAAACTGGAAACTAACTCTTCTCTAGATAGTTCGAAAAATACCTCATCAGAATCTAATTCTGATGTAGATTCTGATCCATCATCAACTGTGGCCATCAGCGCAATGTTTGCCTGCCCGCCTTCAGAGTCTGATTCTGATTTTGATGAATCTGAATCATCCCAAGTTGCCATAAGACCTTTCTTCTTATGAAACTTCTTCTTGGGCTTCTCCTTCTGAAGCTTTGGACACTCACTCTTGTAATGTCGTGGCTCATTGCACTCAAAGCATGTGACCTTCTTCTTGCCATATCTTCTGCTTCCAGAAGATTCTCCTTTTTCAAGCTTTTTAGAACATTTGAAGTTCTTGAACTTCCTATGCTTGCTTTTCCAGAGTTGGTTTACCCTTCTAGAGATCATGGACAATTCATCTTCTTCTTCTGATTCTGATTCTTCAGAATCTTCTTCTTCAGCCTGAAAAGCGTTAGTGCATTTTTTATAATTAGATTTTAATGCATTAGACTTACCTTTCTTCGGAGGTTCATTAGCATCTAGCTCTATTTCATAACTCCTCAGAGCACTGATCAACTCTTCAAGAGAGACTTCATTTAGGTTCTTGGCAATTTTGAAAGCAGTCACCATCGGACCCCATCTTCTTGGCAAGCTTCTGATGATCTTCTTGACGTGATCAGCCTTTGTGTATCCCTTGTCAAGAACCCTTAATCCAGCAGTTAGAGTTTGAAATCTTGAGAACATTGTTTCAATGTTTTCATCATCCTCCATCTTGAAGGCTTCATATTTCTGGATTAAAGCAAGAGCTTTGGTCTCTTTGACTTGGGCATTTCCTTCATGAGTCATTTTCAATGATTCATATATGTCATGGGCAGTTTCCCTGTTAGATATCTTCTCATATTCAGCGTGAGAGATAGCATTCAGCAAAACAGTCCTTGACTTGTGATGATTTTTGAATTGCTTCTTTTGATCATCACTCATTTCTTGTCTTGTCAGCTTTACTCCACTAGCTTTCACAGGATGTTTGTAACCATCCACCAGAAGATCCCATATGTCACCATCTAATCCAAGAAAGTAACTTTCGAGTTTATCTTTCCAATATTCAAAGTTTTCACCATCGAAAACTGGTGGTTTAGTGTAGCCATTGTTACCATTTCCATTGTATTGCTCAGCAGAGCCAGATGTAGATGTAGGTGTTGGAGTATCACAAGCCATCTAAGCTATGTGTTTTTCTCTTCCTGAATCTTTTCTAAACACGGTTAAGTGCTTGCACCTTATAACCGGCGCTCTGATGCAATTTGAAGGATAAAAAAACACTTAGAAAGGGGGGGGGGAGTTTGAATAAGTGTGACTTTAAAAACTCTTAAGATAAAAACAATTGCACAATGATTTTTATCCTGGTTCGTTGTTAACGAAACTACTCCAATCCACCCCCTTATAGTGATTTACCTCACCTGAGGATTTAATCCACTAATAAACCTTGATTACAATGGTTTTCCACTTAGATACCTTCTAAGTCTTCTAGAGTATTCTGATTACACCTTGATCACTCTAGGAACCTTTTACAAATAAATGTAAATCAAATTCTTACAAGAGTATTACAATGCTTCTTAGTAAGCTATAATCACAACTGTGATATTTCTCTTAAGTTCTAAGCTTAAATCTCACTAAGATATTACAAATGAAGTGAGGTTGAAGATGAAGTTTGATAGCTTTTGATTCAGCAGCGTTTCAGCAAGATTGAAAGAGTTGTTCGTAAATTGGTGTTGTTAACCTTGCTTCTGATCAGAACTTCACTATTTATAGGCGTTTCGAGAAGATGACCGTTGGGAGCATTTAATGCGTTGCGTGATCCGTACAGCATTGCATTTAATGTTTCACTCTTTTGTCAACTACCTCGAGCCTTGCTTTTCCTGCTTTAACTGACTTTGCCTTTAATAGCTTCTAACGTTCCTTTTGTCAGTCAGCGTAGCCTGCCATCTTGTACTTGCTTCTGATCTGATGTTTGTAAATACAACATTTGAATATCAGAGTCATTCAGCTTGGTGCAGAGCATCTTCTTGTCTTCTGACTTTGAAGTGCTTCTAGCGTGATACCATAAGAACTTTAGTGCTTCTGCTTCTGAACTCTAGTTCTTCTGATGCTTCAATAGACCATGTTCTGATTCTACTTGACCATCTTCTGATGTTACATACTTGAACCTTCTGAGTCAGTGCTTCTTGCGCTGAATTGTGCATACTCTTTATATATTTCCTGAAATGGAAAATGCATAGGATTAGAGTACCACATTGTCTTATACAAAATTCATATACACTGTTATCATCAAAACTAAGAATATTGATCAGAACAATTCTTGTTCTAACAAATGTGTTTATAGAACACAATGTCTCTGGATGTGGAAAAAAAATGATTTTGAAGGTTATAGACTTTCCATCCGTTTTTTCCTTCTGGATAACTTAGGAAGATGCATTTTTCAGCCCTTGAATCAAATTTGTTATTGGTTTAGACACATTTTTGGTGTAGCATAAACAACCAAAGCTCTTCTAGTGATGATAGTTTGGTTCCTTTTTGAAAAGTAACTCATATGGGGGGATCCCTTTATTAGCTATTGTGGGTATTCTATTGATTAAATAATCTGTAGTTAGTACACAATCCCCCTAAAATAATAAGGGCATATTTGCTTGGAAAAGCAAATCTTTAGCAATGTTTAATATTTGTCTATATTTAAGCTTTACTCTTCCATTTTTTTAGGTGTGAAGACACAAGAGGATTCGCGAATAATTCCTTCTTGTTGAGTAAACTTTTGAAATTTGGAATTCATAAATTTTGTACCATTATCACTTCGTATTCTTTTAATGTGTTTATTGAATGGCTGTTTGATCAAATTGTAGAAATTCATCAGGTGTTATAGCGTTCCGATTTTGTTGGTCATTAAATATACCCAAGTACCTCGAGAATAATCATCTACAATTATTAAGAAATAATGTGAATCATTATGTGTGGCAGTATGATATTTCCCTCAAAGATCACAGTGAATCAAATCAAATGGCGCGCCAGCTTTATCATTACTCAATGGAAAAGAATTTATGCATTGTTTTGATTTATGGCAAATGTCACAGAAATTTTCTTTATGTGAATCAAAATTACAATTGAGATAATGAGAGATATATCGAATAACTTGAGTGGAAGGGTGTCCCAATCACTTGAGCCATAAGGTTCCCATATCTTTCTTAGATGCACCTAATAATCCGACATGATGTTGTCTTGAAAGCACATATATATATATATATATATATATATATATATATATATATATATATATATATATATATATATATATATATATATATATATCTTCATGTTAATCACCGAATCCAATCTTCTTCGTCCAAGCTTGGTCCTAAATTATGCATGAAGTTTTATCATAAGTAACACTACAATTTAGATCACAAGTCAATTTATCAATGGAGATAAGATTGCAACTGAATTCTGGAACCAAAAGTACATCATGCAGCCTGGAATTATTTGATAGGTGCACATCTTCCATATTTTCAACTAATACTGAAGTTCCATTTGGTGTAATTATTTGAAAAGGTTTTTGCAATTTTTTCATGTTTTGTAAAATAAAATGTAAATGAGTCATGTGGTGTGAAAGCAAACCTCATTTCAATCTTTTCCTTATCTGTTGTATGTTGTAATTCCTCGTTTTGTATTTGATTAAAGACATGGCGTAAGGAAGGAAGAGGATCGACATTGATGATGGTTCCCTTTATTTGAGCAAATTGTCTATTATCGAGACCGCCAAGAAACAGATGGTTCCCTTTGCAGTAGTTTCTTGGAAGCTCCACAGTTACATTCAGGTAGCGGTTGCATTTCATCAAGTTCATCAAATAGACTTTTGAATTTCATATAATAATCAGTTACACCCACATCAGCCTCTTTTTCCATCTTGCACACAGTACACCATACCTGATGAGTTCTTGGTGCATTGAATTGATCGAATCGTTCTTCAAGATCAAGCCAGATACCGCGAGCAGTGGATGCGTGTGAGATGCTTCCGTGCAATTTCGGATCGATGGCGTTGATTATCCAAGCCATCACCATTGAATTAACCTTTTCCCAATTTGTGAAATCTGCTAAATCTTTTCTAGGTTTCTTGATAGATCCATCGATAAAACCGAGTTTTATCTTCGCTCGCAGAGCAACTTTCATTGATCTTGCCCACGTACGATAGTTTTGGCCATTCAGTGTTGCAGCGACTAGTGGTGTGCATGGGTTATCGAATGTATTCAAGATGAACGCCGAATTGGGGATGATGTTTTGCTCTTTCTTAGATTTGTCTAAGTTGTTGACGGTTAGGGTTTCTTCTGTGCCATATTCGCCATTTGCAGAGTCTGAATCTTCTCACTCTGGTGCCATAATAGAAAACAATTATGTGATATTCTAATTGTGTTTTCTATTATACATGCCTTTATATAGGCCAGGAAAAAGCTATAAAATAGCAACTACCTGTAATAAATATATTTAACCTAACTAACTAGGATATTTATAAGGGAATAACTAACTTTTAAGTATATTATGGAAACCTATTCTCCAGTAAAAAAATTGAATCGAATCGAACAAAACCATAGTAAAAATTCACCCGAACATAACCGATCCGTTTTAATTTATTAAGAACCGAACCAAAATTATTGGTTTGGTATACCGTTTTGAAATTCCGAACCGTTAGAAGACAATTTTTTCCAAACTGAACTGTTTATCAAAGAACCAAACCGTTAAACTATTTTTCTATTAAAAAAAAATTAGTTTGTTTTATATATTTTTCATTTTCAGTTTTAGTTCGGTTCGGGTTCCGTTTCAATTCGGTTCGGTTTTAAAACTGTTTGTACATTATAATTTGGTTCATTAACTAAACATAACGGTTCAGTTATTTAACTTTAGTTCACTTCATGAATTTTTTTAATAGCCCTCACTCTTGCTATATGTATGCGTTTTTGTTGTTGCCAAAGAGATTAATAGGGCAAAGGTGTATTAATTTTTAATTAAAACTAATAAGAGATCATATAAAGATAAAGAGAGAAAAAAATCAGAAAGAAGCAATACTAAAATTACAAATCAAAACAAAAATACCATGAGAATCTTGAAGTTACACAACTAATACAAAGACAGAAACACCAAACAAGGTGCAACAAACCGAGAAAGAAATTACAAATTAAAGCACACATAAGAACTAGAGCTCAAAAACTTTAACTATTTTAGGTGCTCATTGAATGATTATTACATGCAATAACAATGACCAGAATATTGACCTGTCATACACCTCCCAACATCAGGTAAAGTACAACTTGAATTTCGACAATCAGCATCAATATTGCATGGTTTCCGAAGTGCTTCATGTAAATCAAATCAAAATAAATAAGTGTTGTTGAAAATGGAAGATAAATTATATACTAAGATAAACAAAATATTATGAGAAAAAAGCCTTACCAGCGACAATAGTTGCAATAAAAAATAGAAAATGAACGAGGATCATAGCATACACAAACTTCTGAATTTTAGACATATTTTTCTACATGTACATGTTACAAAGAGAGACTTATTTGAACTTTTTATAAGATAAAAAAAATTGTCTCATTCAATTAAGTGGTTACGCTTACAGAGTTTCAAGAAACACTGCTTCAATTTATATTCATATGAGAAATAATTGTATTGAACAATGCAGAATAAATTATAGGGATAATGTATCAATGGACCGCATGTTTGTTTTGAGGTTAATATTATTTTGATAATATTTATCTCAATGTAATAGTTTTATAATATATTAATATTTGCTTACCGGCAAGGTGGATAATGATATCATGAATCTATCATACTAAATTATAATCCTAAAAGTTCTTCCCACCAAAATTTTCCACCAAAATCTTTAATAATTAATTAATTAATTAATTAATTAAATAAAGTAAATATTAAATAAATAATAAATTAATAAAAATTAACTTATTTAATTGGATAAAAAATATTTTAAAAAACTCACATCCCACGTTTTCTATTTCAACTACTTAGTTAAATAAAAAACTTACAATTCACATTTTTAATACACTCCACATTTTTCAATTGTAAATAATAAATTAATAAAAAAAATAACTTACTTAAATAACCCACTACTTACTTCACATTTTTAATACACTCCACATTTTTCAATTATAAATAATAAATTAACAAAAAATAACTTACTTAAATAACCCACTACTTCATCATCATCCCACTAGCAAAAATAACCACCTTAGTTAATGTTTGATTCAATTCCACGTTCCTAAAATTACTACATGCTATGTGCAACTTCTATAAATATTGTTGTTTCTTTTTTTAAAAAATTGTGAAAAAATTGGTTCATAAGCAAATATGCTTTATAATAGTTGACATGAAACACTTCATGTCTCATGTTCTTTCTCTCCTTTTCATTTTTTTTCTTATTTGCTCATCTTTTCCATTTCTTTTTTCTTATTTGCCTTTTATAGAGGAATTACACATAGAATCAATATATTCTTCATAAAATTGTTTAGTTTTCTATTTTATTAATTTTTAATTATTCAAAATTTTCTTCTTATTTCATTTTTACAGGTATGAATATGAGATGAATGGAGAAATTACACATAGCTTTGAGGTATATATTGTTTAGTATTTTTATGTATTTATTGTTTAGTATTTTTTATGTATTTCACGTTGTATTCTAACTTCATGTAGTTTTTAAATATGTTTTATTTTTTAAAAATTATTCTTAACTTATTTTGTACAACTATGACTTCAACCGTCAAAGTTGACATTTATAGTATCAAGGCTATGTTGAGATTCTTCTTCATCTTATTCACACACTTCTCTCTTTTTTTGATCTATATACTTGATATGTTTATTTATAATTGATATTTTTCTATAATCAATAATTTGGTTAACAAATTCTTATGTATTGCCATAGACAAAACTAATATGTATATTATATGTAAAATAACACAAAATTAAAATAGGTAGGTCATTTGTGATTACTTTTAAGGTCATATCTTACTCTCCTTTCTCTCTTTAATTTTGTTTTAATTTTATATAAAAAAAATTACATTGTATTCTAACTTAATAATATATTTTATTTTATATATATTTGTTTTTTTTTTATAAATTTTATATCTTGAAGTATACAAATAATAAAAATAAGTTATAGAAAACATGGGGGTAGAAAGTGGGTTTCAAAGGTTTTTTTATAATTTAATTAATTTTTATTATAACATTGAAATATGAGATTTTTATCTTTATTGTTTGTTTTAATGTTATAACTTATATTTTCTTTTAATTTTATATGCAGATATATTAACATGCAATAATTTTTATTTCTGTGGATATAAACATGTCATGGATGGAGAAATCATATTATTTAGAGGTCAATGATGGTTTGAGATTTGTAATTTAATACATTAGTTTTAGATCTTAACCAATTTTTTCTCAGTAAAGATCATTGTTGTATTATTTATCATAAACACATTTTAATTTTATGTTAAATAATTGTTATGCTTTTTTTTTTCTTTTTCATTTTACTTATGTGTTTTTATGATACTTTTGAATTGATCTTTTAATCAATTTTTAGAATAAGCTTTAATCAAGAAAATTATCATATTATTTATATAGATAAATAATTATTTTCTATAATATCTATTTAAATTATTAATACTTTTTGTTAAATTTATGTATAAATAATACAATTTATTTATCATAAGAATATGTTAAATTTATGTTTAAAATACAATTTATTTATTTTATCAATTATATATATAAACCCGTGCATGGCACGGGTGTACCGACTAGTTACAATTATTTTATGAATTGGTTTCCATTACAATTTATTAGATTATAATTGAGATATTTTCCTCCACCCTCAATTGTGATTTTTTTAGTTTTAAAAAATATTGCGTGTTTTCGAATTTTTGGGAAATTTTTGAGATTTTATTGGATTTTTGGAAAATTTCATGTGTTTTTAAGTGGGTTTTTGATAATCTTCGAGTTGTTATTAGATTTTTGAAAAATCAGATTTTTTTTTTTTATAGGAGAACCCAAATTCTCGAAACTTGATTAAAAAAAATTCCGAGATAAAACTCGAAAGAAAAAATTAAAAGCACATAATTTACCTCTGTTTTTAAAAAAATTAGTGTGAAATCATTATATTTTTTTTAAAAATCAATAATTTAATGATGGATTTTTAAAAATATTAATGTAAAATCATATTTTTTGTATAGAATTTTTTTTAAATATCCGATATAAAATACTGTATTTAACAAAAAATTTAGTTTTGTTAATTTTATTTTTTTGGCCTATCTAATATTAACTATCGAATTTTTTAAAAATTCCGAAAATTACAAAGGTTTATCAAAAAAATTTGTAGTGTTAACTTCGTTTTTTATAGACTCATTTGAAATGAACTACCGAATTTTCAAAAATTCGGTAAAAACATATCGGATTTTAAAAAATCTGATAAAAGTTCATTAGAATTTTTAATAATGCATTAAAATGCAAAAAAATACTATTGTATTTTTTTTAATGTACTATCAGATTTTTTGAATTTTATTGATCATTAAAAGTATATTTTTTGACCAAATATTATTTTGAGATGCATTAAATAATGAGAAGGATATTTTGGTCAATACGAAAAATAAGGGATATTATTGATTGGGGTGACGACCAAATCTCATTATAATTTATGTCTGTTATTTTTTTTATTGGGCCATTTCATGCCTTTAGCTCATTTGTGTAAATTCAGTTACATTAGGTGCAAATTTCTTTTTCCACCTCTATACCTTCTCACAAATCCTTGATGAAAAGCTAAAAAATGTCCTTAGAGTTTGAAGATGTATCTCTAGACGCACTTATTTCCCATAAAATTGAACGCAAACGAGTGTGCCACCCCTATTACACTTAATTTTAGTTCGGAGTTGCATATTCAAATGTGTATTTGGTATATTTCAGAGATGAATATCCAAAAATGACGTTGATACTACAAAACAGAAATGAAGACAATGTGAGCAAGATCTAGAAACTACAACAACTTGACAATAAATTAAAACACTCAACATTACATAGATAGTCGCTAACATAAATTTAACATTACATATCATTATAAACAAGTAGTTCAGGACATTGCAACATATTGATAATATCTTCGACAGATCTTGAAATCTTCACATCCACTTCAATCGGACCCTTTAAATCATAACAGCAAAAAGTACTCCACATAACCTCTAAATCTTCATCTGTCTTCAATTCAAAGTTGGTGAAATGTATCTTCTCTTTGTTGTCAAATGAGGGTGAATGATGCTTGAGCTTAACAACTCTTTGATTTCTGGATATCGCAAGAGAGTAATCAGTTTGAATATGAGATCGGCGACATGTGTGTCCTCGGTGAGACTAAATTAGACTATTATTTTTGTTCCTTTTTCCCCTAAAGAGGTATATGTTGTGGGGGTTGATGTATTGTGTTCCTCAATAAACTGCATTCATTTTCATATTGTTTCATTGAAAGAAGATATTTTTTATTTGTACTGTTTGAAGAGGATTAATATTTCTTATGTTTTTCCTTTTCCTAATCTTACGTTATACTTTTTGTGAAATGGCGAGAAAACTTCTACCAAAGAATGGGCTAGATTTCTCAAGATTAAGGGAAAGGTTCGACTGGAATTGTTTGAAATTTTTTTGCAAGAGCTTCCACAGTCAAAAAGTCTTGCCATCATGGTATCTCAAGTTTTTTTGTGTGCTAGACTTGTGTATCCTTCTAGTATTTGTAATGATTGGAGTGGGAGGTAAAAAGGCCTCTCCTCAATTGACTACTAAAGAATACTCATCTACCCTTTGACGGCTTAGTGGTGAAAAAAAAATACTCCCTCGGTCGGTGTAAGGAACAGGTACTCACAGACCATCTCAAATGCCTTGATATAACCCTGGCTCTTGGGAACCAATTGATAGTGTGTTAGGGACCAAATAGTAGTAAATTTCACATCTTTTATTGGTCCCTTTTAACTAATTTCTATTCAAATCGTATGGTTTTAATCACACAATAGGTAAATATGTAATTAGTCTTGTTTTAATTCTATTTGAGTAGGTATTTCACTTTCATTGCTAGTTTTGTAGAATTTCACATCATGAATTGATCAAAGAGGATACAAGCGGAGATTACGCAAGAAGGCTGCCAAGAAACCAAGGAAGAAGTCATCATCAAGCCAGTTCGCGCCGCGTCCAGATGTTGGCGCCGCAAACTGAGTCAAAATCAGAAATGTCCAAGTCAGCTCACTTGGCGCCGCGTCCTCCTGTTGGCGCCGCGAACTGAGCGAATCCAGCCAGCGTGTTTAAGTGAAGATTCTGACTTTTATGGAGGCATGTGAAGTGGTGGCGTGGTAGACAAAAAAAGAGCACTTTTTTGGGGCTATTCACTTCTATTAGTCAATTGGGTGGCAAAAAGGGATAGCAATCATTTTCTCCTTTTGTCTCATTAGAAAGGAAATGAATGTAATTTTGATATATCTTTAGTTTTGAGATTCTAGAAGGACACATTATTCCATTACAGATAAACAGTAGAGAAAATTAGGTTGAAGGCAAAAACGGGATTTCATATCTTTGCAAGCTTTCTATCATGGTGATGAGTAACTAAACAACTCTCTTTGCTAAGATTAGAGGTAGCTATTCCTATTACTCTATGTATTTCTCTTGAACATCTTTGTATGTGAATCTTATTGAATGAATGTAGAATGAATCTTTTGTTTTAAACTCTTATCTTTGATCTATACTATTGTAGAAATAGATAGTATAAATTCTGTTCTAGAGATTTATTCAAGTAATGCATAAGTTGTAGAAATAGATTTATGCATTGCTTCTCTATGTGTATTGCTAGCCAAAGATTGTTAAAATAATATTTTGAGCGAAGAAATTGCCAAGAGATTATTTTAACAATTATCACAATATTACTTAGACATAAGTATTATTGAGGGAATACTAGATTATGTTCATGATATTTAAATTCACATACTTGGTTTGATTAGATACATGAGTTTGGAATAGTGAATCCTAATCTTGGCAAAGTACTTTTTTGTTCGAAGAAAATTATATTTTGTCATTTGTGTCTTATTTCATAAAATCAAGATAAATTCTAAAACAAACCAAACCAATTTTTAATTGTCAACTTAAAACAATTACAACTATAGAACGGCGGTAATATCACCCAATCTCTGTGGATACGATACAAAAAATATTTGCCTTGGAAATACTATTCAACAAATTGGCGCCGTTGCCGGGGATTGGCGTTTTGATATTGCAAGCATTGCAATAGTTCATTGCTTTAAGTTTGTTACTTTATTCTTAACTCTTTTACGTTTCACTTTGTTTGCTAGTTTTGTAGATTCTTGTGTATGCGAGAAAAAGCTACCGAAGAGCAATTTCATTTCGATCTCGAAATTGAAAGAACACTCCGAAAGCTCAATAGCAAGACACGAAGAAGAAGGAAGTTAGCCCAAGAGAAGCGACAAAGAGAGGAGGCATCTACATCTTCTAACAATCAAATTGAAGAAGTAGTTTT
This sequence comes from Vicia villosa, assembly GCF_029867415.1. Classification (NCBI taxonomy): domain Eukaryota; kingdom Viridiplantae; phylum Streptophyta; class Magnoliopsida; order Fabales; family Fabaceae; genus Vicia; species Vicia villosa. Next base: position 34,223,245 of record NC_081183.1, on the reverse strand, counting down.
AGACACTTTTGAAGGAGACATGGCGGGTATTGTTCCAACCGAAATGTCCGCCAATAGTCCAAGACGTACCGCCCAATTTGCACGCAATGCTCAAGGTGGAGCAAATACGGAGATGAAGACCGGAATCCTCCAACTTGTTTATGCAAATCCATTCACCGGAATGGATCATGAGGATCCTTTCGCACATCTCACCAAATTTTATGAGATTGCGGGTTCAACGGGAGTCGATGCGGCGAATGAAGAATCATTGTTCAAGAGGCTATTTCCACACTCATTAATTGGGAAAGCCAAAGAATGGTATCTTGATCAATTACCAAATGTGATGACGAATTGGAATCTATTGGAAGAAAAATTTTTGGAACGATATTTTCCTTAATCCCGATTCATGGAGGCCAAAACGGCAATCGCGATTTTCAACCAAGGAAGCAATGAATCCTTAAATGATGCTTGGCAAAGATTCAAATCCATGCTTAGAAAATGCAAGGGTCATGGTTTTGATGATCTCACACAAATCCACATCTTCCGAGATCGACTTCAACCGGTGCACAAGACACTTTTGGATGCTACCGCGGGTGGATCTCTAATGTCAAAAAGCGCGGAGGATGCAATAATGATAATTGATCGTATGGCACTCAATGACCTCCAAACTCAACATGATAGGAGTCCATCACAAAGAAAGCCAGGTGTTCTTGAATTAAACACCAACGATGCCATCCTTGCTCAAAACAAGATTCTCTCTCAACAAGTTGAGTTACTTACCAAGCAAATGTCGAAGCTCCCACAACAAATGAAGGAAATTCATGGAATGCAAATGACTTCTCAAGTAGAAAGTTGTGAACTTTGCAAAGGTGACCACCCTACCGGCTTTTGTCCGCCACCCGAAGGAGAGGAAGTTAATTATGTGAACAACCAACATCAAGGCTATCAAAGGCAACCTCCATACCACAACAACTCTTATCAAAGGAACAACCAAGGATTTCAACCTTCAAGATTCAACAACCAACACAATCAACATCAAAGTCCCTATCAAAGTTCAAATTCACAAGGTCAAAGTCAACAACCTAAAGGAGGAAGCTCAAAATTGGAAGACACACTCAACCAATTCATGCAAGTTTCTATGGAGAACCAAAAGACTAACGTGGCTGCCATAAAGAATTTAGAGAACCAAGTGTGGCAGCTTGCAAAGCAATTGGCCGAACAACAAACGAGATCTTCCTTCTCCGCAAACACTCAAACTAACCCGAAGGAGTATTGCAAAGCAATTCTTACAAGGAGTGGAAAGGAGGTGAGTAATGGGGAGAATAAGGAAATAATAGTAGATGATGATGATGATTTTGTTGTTGTTGAAGATGAGGAGGATGAGATAGTGGTTGAAAAAGAAAAAGAAAAAGAAGAGGAGGTATTAGTTGAAATAGAAAAAGAAAAGAGTGAAAAAGAGAGAAAAGAGAAAAGTGTGAAGAAAAACAAAAAAGGAGTGAGTACAAGCCCCATTCAACATTTACCCTACCCACAGGCACCATCAAGGAAAGAGAATGAAAGGCAAAATGCAAGGTTTATGGATATATTTAAGCAACTCCAAATAAATATTCCATTTTCCGAAGCATTGGAGCACATGCCAAAATATGCCAAATTCTTGAAGGACATTTTCACTAAGAAGAAGCGGTATCCGGAAAATGAAACAATCTTGCTCGATGCTCAATGTAGTGCTATCATTCAAAGAAATCTCCCAAGGAAGGAAGCCGATCCGGGACGAGTCATCTTGCCGGTCACCATTGGAGACACTTACATTAGGAATGGTCTAATTGATTTGGGATCTAGCATAAATATAATTCCCTTATCTATCATAAAAAGACTAGGGAATGTCGAGATGAAGCCTACCCGGATGACGTTGCAACTAGCGGATAAGTCTACAACTTCACCTTATGGAGTTGCTCAAGACATGTTGGTCAAAGTTAATAAATTCTTGTTCCCGGTAGATTTTGTGGTGGTAGATATGGAAGAAGATAAAGATGTTCCATTGATTCTTGGAAAGCCTTTTATGAAAACAGCTCGGATGATGATAGACATTGATGATGGACTTATGAAAGTGAGAGTGGATAATGAAGAAGTCACTTTTAGTCTTTTTGAAGCCATGTGTCATACCCCAAAATTTTCCTTCCATATTCCATTCACAATGATTCAAAATTCAAGATTCAATTCCAAAGCTTTGCTCAAACAATCCCAAGATCCACAGTCAACTGATTCAAACCTAAAAGTCAACCATAATCAGAGTATAGTCAAAGCCTCCCAATTTTGGTCAAACATCAAGTATGTGAAGCATAGCCATCATTTGATCAAAAATTGATCATGATTCCATTAATAGAAACTCAGAGATGAACGAATACGAAAAGGTTCAAATTAGGGTTTCTTAGGAGAAAGTCAACCCAACTTTGACTGGGCATAACTTTCACATGGAACATCAAAAATTCCCCACTCAAAGCCTATTTTGAAGGAAATTGGATTCTCTACAACTTTGTCTCTCACAAGCCAGGGCTAGAAAGGATTCATTTGAGAGATAAAGTGCAAAAGATTACAGGTCATTTTCAGGCATCCTCCAAAAGCGGTTTTTTCCCAAAGAGGATATGATCAAGATAAAAGCTCCAAATGAAAAATATATTCCAAAGTGGCTTATGGAGGACCTCTTGAGGTTTCCAAAAAGTATTAGAACTCTCTCATAGCTTGAAAATTGGGTGAGATATGCTTGATCAAAGTTGGGTGATTTTTGAGGACCAAATATGAAAAAAGGAGGTTCAAGTTGAGAAAATTTGCAAATGGGCCCATGGTTTTTTGTTACACTCTTGGTCCACAAGACATTAGCATGCCCAAAATTATTTTCCACGAAATTTAACATTATATTTGATTTAATATGATTTTTTATTTCATTTTAATGATTTAATTAACATAAAAATCAAATATTTTGATGGAGAATAGATTTTTAAGTATTTCCAATCACAATTAATGTCTAAAATATATTTAATTGCGTGCATACATGAATTGGAAAGATTTGATACAATATTGATCGAAAATAGTAGCTTGCCATTCAAGAAAGAAATCAAATTTCTCAAATATGGCAAAATTTGATTCAATAATCATTGGGCTCTCTTTTTTAACCTAATTCATTCCAGTGTAAGTATCAAACACAAGGGACCAGATTAGGGGACGAAATTCTGGAGAAAAAGGCACTTGCAAGAACTAAAAAAAGCACCAAAGAAGTTGAATTCGGTTTTGAAGAATTTGAAGCTTTCAACAAGAATTAAAGGTTTCAAAAGCTTCTACAAGGGATTTGGAACGTGTTTGGATCGCTTCTCTGCTTCAGTATCCCTAGAATAACCTCCTATAAGCCGAGGTAAGTCGTTCTAAACCTTGAATTGATTGGCACGATTTATGCATCCATGTGTTAATTTGCTTGCGTGTTATGATTTGTATGATGATTGTGAATGTTCTGGTGTGTTTAATTGGATTTCTGGGCACTCTATAGTGATCTGCCATTGTCGACCGAGCAAGGTATTAGGGTTCGTGGATTAGGGCTTTTCTGTAGGAGTTAAATTAGGGCTAATTGATGGTATAACTGAGTTCGCGTGGGTGGTACGAGGGTAGCCATGGGGTCGCGAAATATTTATTTACACTTATAGGCTATTCACTATTTTTGTGGTTTGGGGTTGCTACGACATATCCCTAGCAAATCTGTAGCTAAAGTTGCAGGTTCTTTGTGTCTTCTTGAAGAAGACGAATACGTGTCCTGGCACCGTTGGTTAGTTTAAATCCTCGCGCGCGTTTGCCCTTGTATGTTTCAAATCCACTATGTATTGAACTGGGCACGTATAATAAGCGAGTTGCTTACCTTGTTGGCTTGGTAAGACGCGCATGCATGCAAGGGGAGGGTCGCGGGTTCGATCCCTCCCTCCAGACTATTTTTTATGAAAACACCATCCCAGTAATCCCATGTGCCACAGTCCCTACATTCTACCACGCGCCCTCATAATCTAACCATTGAATCTTCACCCTGCCAGATCTAACGCATTGAATCAAGTCCCTATAATATGAACTCTCAGCGCTGTCACACTGGACACAAATCCTAATTAACTTAAATAATTTTAATTATTTATTTTGTTTTAATTAATCTCTTTTAATATATTTATTTATGTATTAATAATTATTTTTATAAATAAATTAATATATGATAATAATATTAAAATGTCAATTTGTTGTTCGTTCCGATTAAATCGATTAATCGCTATGATCAACAATAATTTTAATTAAAATGTTATTTAATTAAAATGCAATTCAATTATATTCGGTTAAATGGCTTCGACTATCTTATTAGTCGCGATGATTAACCTTTTCTATTTTCCATACTTCAATTCATTATTCTTTTTAATCGAATCAATCGATTACGAGGGGTAATGATGCAAATTAATTATCAAAATTATAAAAAATACTACTATTCGTTATTAGTGATAATCAAATCAATTGATTAAAATTGGTAACGATACAACTTCAAATCTATTAACTATGGTAATTGAATCAATCGGTTGCCGCGGTTAATAGTGCATACTAAAATCAGGGTTGTACGCCCAAAACATTCAAAACACACTAAACCACGATACTACAGATTTTTATCCATTCAACCGCGATTTTCAAATCACAACTTCTAAAACTACGATAGGCCATTCAAAAAGCCTCCAAACAATTTCAAATACATTCATAATCAATTCTAAAGGCGTACAATCCTGTGCCCGAACTACGTAGACTCTGATCCTCCATAAGGAGGTACGTAGGCACTTGGTAACAAGGCGAGTCCCCTTCCTCCAAATCTTAATCATGTCTTTAACCCTATTAATTGTTTGTTACCTTTCTTTATGTTTTGCCATAACCCTTATCTTTGCAATGTTAACCTTTAGGAAAGGGTTGAGGGTGCCTAACACCTTCCCTCGACCTGAATATAGTATCTTACCCTGATCTCTATACTGCGTAGGGTTTCCTATTCGCCCTTCAGAATAGGTGGCGACTCTAAATTTATATTTTTAGGGCAGGTTGCTACAACTGACGACTCTGCTGGGGACAACTATAATGGTGAATACTATGCTCCTATAGGTTTTGGCAGGGTTTAGGTTTGGCAAGTTTTTTTAGGGTTTGGCAAACTTGCCATTTTTAGGGTTTGGGGGAGGTTCATCTTTTAATAAATATTAAATCATTTTTTAAATCATTTGCTTATTTTATTTGTTTTTGTTTTCCTGGAATGTTCATTTGCCTGCCTTAAAATGTTTGATTATATTTATATGCATTGCTGGTATTTTCTATGTTGTGTTAAACCCTAAGTGTGGGAGTTAACTTTGAGATCAATAGGGGAGTATGAATCGCCTACGAGTCTCATTGATAACTCCACTCGGAGTGGGTTGAGTATTCGGAAATGTCCAAAACGAGGCTTGACTTTGTTGAGGGCAGGACTGGATACTTGGCTGATCTCTTCGAGAACCTACCCCAAAAATTCGAACCTCATGGATAAAATGAGTTGGTCTAAAATCCGAAGAGACAAAAAGTCTCGGAAGCTACGAACAACCCCATGAGACCTTCTAGAACCCCCTATAAAAAAGGTTGGCTCCCAAGAGCCGCCACGTCGAACCTATGAACTTATGTGATTATGTGCAATATGTATATATATGTGTTGATCATTATTTTTTTATTTATTATTTCTTTTTCCATTCATCATACATCATGGGCATTCTTGCATCATATTTTATTCAAAAAGAAAGAAAAAAGGATATCATGCATATCATGCATGGCATACACATCATTTTCATGGCATTAAGAGAAGATTTCTCTTCTATCTCACGAACAAGGGACCATTGGGAAGAATAACCTAACATCCCGACCGTCTTATCAAACAAGGTTTCAGCAAAAGAGATCAATGGATCAGCTGGAAAAGAATCAAGCCGCTCTTCGTGAGGAGGTGGATCAACTAAAGGTTAGTATGGAAGAAGTTAAAGGAGGTATGACTCAGATGCTAGGATTCATGAAGGCCCTCCTGGATAAACAAGAAAAAGCAAAAGAGGTTCAGTCTGGGATACCCTGGTTCAGGATGAGATCCCTAACGACGAAAACCCGCTGCTAGGATTTGTTTCAGGCTTTGGCCCAGCTAAGGACAAACCTCAGGCCCGATCTGTCAGGAGAGCTATCCAGTTCCAAGAGAAAGGAGAGACCTCCCAAGAAGGATTTGTCCCCACTCCACAAACGAAAGGGACAATCCGCACGGTTCGCATTCCTGCTAGCAATGTCCCTAAGGATGATGATTACCTGGATCTACAATACGGGGTACAAGAGGTGGACAACACAGAACAAGCACCTCAAACACAACAGTCTATTCCTAACTCTGGGGAAGACTCCAAGGACAGTGAGCAAATCAAGGCGCTAGAAGAGAGACTAAAAGTGGTAGAAGGATACGATGTCTTCGACGTGGATACCTTCGAAATGAGTTTGTTCTCAGACTTGACTATCCCTCGCAAATTCAAGATTCCCGATTTCGAGAAATACAAAGGACTCACATGTCCGAGGAATCACTTGTGCATGTATGTGCGGAAAATGGCTGCCTACGCCCACGATCAAAAGCTAATGATACATTTCTTTCAAGAAAGCTTAAGCGGAGCGTCTATTGACTGGTACATGCAACTAGAGAAGTCTTCTGTCCAAAGCTGGAATGATCTGGCTAACACATTCTTGAAGCAGTACAAGTACAACTTGGACATGGCACCCAATCGGATGCAATTACAAAACATGTCACAGAAGAAGGATGAATCATTCAAGGAGTATGCCCAAAGGTGGAGGGAAATGGCTTCTCGAGTCCAACCTCCCCTAATGGAAAAAGAACTGGTGGACATATTTATGAGCACCTTGCAAGGACCATACTACGACAAGATGGTCGGAAGCATATCTTCAGGGTTCTCGGACTTGGTAGTCATTGGTGAGAGGATTGAAGATGGAATCAAAAATGGGAAGATACAAGGGGCACCCTCAGGTTCCTATCACACAAAGAAGTCATATGACGGAAAAAAGGAACCCAACACCGTTGGAGCAATCCTGGTTAATCAGACACCAACACTACAACAGAAGGATCAGCAAAAACAACAGGGTGGCCAACGCCCCTGGAGGTCCAAGCCAAAACGATCATTCACCCCATTGCACATGCCGCTGTCTCAAGCTCTGCAACATCTGCTCAGTCAGAACTTGATAACTCTGCTGCCTCCATACTCAGCTCCGGCTAACCCCGCTCCCGGGTACAAGCATCATGCTAGGTGCGCTTATCATTCAAATAGTCCTGGCCATGATACAGAGGATTGTGGGCCATTGAAGCACAAGATACAAGATTTAATTGAAGAAGGGCTCGTTGAGTTCGAAGATCCTAGCAAGTCTAAAGCCATAAGTGGCTAGAAGGAGGATTTCTTAGATCATTATTTTGGTTTTCATTCGCAATTTCTTTCCGTTTGTTTAAACATTAGTCTTACGACATATGCTATGTACTTTACAACAATCATTAATGCATTGCTTACGTTTGTCTTGATTCATTCCTAGTGTTCTCACTATATTTAAAACGGTGTTTTTACTTGGTTTTCTTCTTTGTGATATTCAACTCTCGATCAAAGTCGTACACCTTTTGAGGGAGAATGACGAAAACGATACCATAATTTCATACACTATGCTTTCGAACAGACCGTGTTGACGATGTACAGGCATTTGTTCAGTCCCTAAATAATGGAGATATAAGGATGTTAATCCCTCGTCAACCCCTTTGAGCCCAAAGAAGTAGGAGTTTTCCTTCATACAAAATAGAACCCTTAATATATAACCTGGGGTAGGGTAGCTGCTCAGTTGACTTAATTATTCCAAATTGTTCCTTTGAACATAATCACCGATGGTTCCCCATCATCATTAAATCCGGCAGTCAATATCCGCAAAGAAAAAGAAAGCGATGCAAAGACCTGCTAAGTCAAAACCTATTAAGGAGACTTAGGCAAAATTGGGGCATCCCGCTGACTGTAGTTTTAAAACGAACAGTTCAGGCAAAAGTTAGGGATAACAAAGTCGAAAAAAGGTCATTACATACCCTCACAAGAGAAAATATTACAAGAAAGGAGGATGATTGCCTTTGCAAAATAAACTTCTGGTTTTTTTAACCATAAAAAATATCAATATTCCCAAAGTCTTTTTGGAACTTAAACACATAGCTAACTGAGCATAGGACTGGAGAACATCACGAAGATTGGGATGGGTACAAATAAACTTTGAGCCTCTATCTTTTGTTTCTTTAAACCGTGAACCAGGCCACGTTACAACCCTTAAAAGTCCTAACTGAAGCATGGTTAGTTCGGAAGCATATCGTTAGTAAAGGTATCCCGACTCCTTAAGGTCTACTATAACTCTTGAGTTGATATCACTTCTTACAAAAAAACTTGTTTTATTCAAAAAAATGTTTTTAAACTTTCAAGACAAACATATGCATTCGTATCTTATGAATTTCATTACAAAGTACACTTGTCTATGTGGATTCAGATGTTTAAACATCAGGGAGAAGTTGCATGGGGCATGGCTAATGACAAAAAAATCCTACCGACAAACGAAAGAGCCTTCAACAAAAGAAGCTTATCAAAAGAAGAAACATCCCTTACTCATGACTGGGATGGCTAATGTGTACACATGGCATAACTCGTCATTATCTCATTTACATGGGGCAATCTAATCAAGATCCATTGGAATCTCTCAAGGACGCTGAATAGCCCATGGGGCAAGTCCATTACCTGGGGCATGTTGCAAAGGTCACTTAGTATCAGATGGTGTCAATACCACTCTCACATCCTTTCCAGGAACCTTTATAGGATACTTCTCAATCCGTCCATATAGTCTTCTTCAAGACATGTTCAAATACTTCTCACCCTTTCTAGGAGCTTTTTCCAGATAGTCTTTTAAGACCCATCTTCTTATCCTTTCTATTTTCAAACCCTTTCAGACAGTCTTCTCTAAGACATATTCCTCTCTAAGAACCTTTTCTAGATAGTCTTCTGTAAGACATCTCTGAACTTTTTCAGTTAGTCTTTTAAGACATATTCAAACTTCTCTTGCGCTTCCAAGAACCTTGTCAAACTTCGTTTAAAGTACAGAGTCTTCTCTAAGACAGTTCACCATCCTTTCTAGGGTAATCTTCTTCAAGATGTTTTTCCTAAAGTTTTGTTTAAAACCCCACATTCCTTAAAACAGTTTCTCCCTCTATAGGAATATTTTTGACCCTCTGCACAAACACATCCCTTTGAGCTTTGTTTGAAGCGCAATCTTGTTTAAGACAATTTCCCATTCTTTCCAAGGACCTCTTCAGGTAGTCTTATAGAAGACATCATCTCATTCCGAGTACTCAGCAAATCACTGTCCGTCAGGCGCAACCGAAACGCATGACTCACTTTGAAAAGCATCTGCTTCACACTCAAATCAACACTTAGCATCAAGGAGACCTCAAAATTGGTCTAATCAAAGACGATCATTCCTGATAAAGACTATTGAATGGGGAAACCACATCCAGGGGGTTTTCCTAGAACATGGGCATATAATCAAGAATCCTATTGACTAGGGGCATATCTTTCAAGAACTCAAACACTGGGGCAAGGCATATCAGGCAAGAGATGGTGAAACTCGAGTTCTCTCTAAAGGTCCCTCCTTCAGATAAAGGGGCATGTCTCAAAACTTCCGATATTCGGAAAGTCACACTAGCATCACCCAAGGAGCATTATTGCGTAATTGATCTTTCCATGCCTATACTATTCACGTCCTGCAGTGTGGGATCGGCATACATACATAATTCTCATTTATTTTGAGAATCTCATTACATGACACATGCATCATAACATTGCATAAAACTAACACTGCCTTTTCAGGTCACTTCATAATCAAAAGGATGTTATCATCCGATTACAGTGCAAACACGATCGTATCAACGATTCAATCTTAACAGATACAATTCTAATATCCCATTCCAAGTCTTTCTTCAAAGGCAATCCAGAAGTAATCTAGGAATTCCTCACCTCTCCAGGTAGTCTTGTCCAAGACAATTATCAACCTTCCCAAGCAGTCTTGTTTAAGACGTATCCTAACCTTTCTAGGCAATCTTGTTTAAGATGTATCCTATCCTCTCCAAGCAGTCTTGTGTAAGACGTATCCTGACCTTTTATAGGTAGTTTTGTTTAAAATGTTCCACGACCTTTATAGGAACCTTTCTAGGTAGTTTTGTTTAAAACGTCCCATGACCTTTATAGGAACCTTTCTAGGTAGTTTTATTTAAAACGTTTTGCGTCCTTTATAGGAATCTTTCTAGATAGTTTTGTTTAAAACGTATCGTGTCCTTTATAGGAATCTTTCTAGATAGTTTTGTTTAAAACGTATCGTGTCTTTTATAGGAATCTTTCTAGATAGTTTTGTTTAAAACATATCGTTCCCTTTATAGGAATCTTTCTAGATAGTTTTGTTTAAAACGTATCGTCCCCTTTATAGGAACCTCTCTAGGTAAGTCTTGTTTAAGATATCCTGTATCCTATTGTTAGGTGCCAAATTGTGTTTATATTTAGTTTAATTAATGGCACATTTCGACCGTTTTTATCGGATATTCGTACAATTCCCTGAAGTTTTAGATAATTATTTATAGTTTATAATATTAAGCTTTCATTTTATGTTAATATGTGTTTTAGTTATGATTTTGTAGGTTTTAGCCAATTTTGGGGAAGTTTGGAGCTTGTTTTGAGCTTTGCAAGAGAGTGCCTGGCAGAAGTAAGCGCGCGTCGCACGGAGATGTGGGCGCGTCGCGCCCTGGGCAAGATATTTTGGAGCTTCAAAGCAGAGAGTTGCGCGCGTCACGCGCATGGGCGGTTTAAATTTCTTAAGTGTATTGGCGCGAAGCGCGCTGGAGGGCGCGACGCGCCCTGGACAGAAAATGTTTTTTCTATATAAAGAGTAATTCTGATTTTTTGGGGGTGGACCTTTTTCTTAAGAGCTAAAAAAACCCTAATCACTGTAGCAAACTAAGAATTGAAGATTGGAAGCCTTGATCGTCGATTATTCGCCTTTGATGCTTGTTGATCTTCATCCTTTACTTCTTGAGCAAGCTACCATTTTCATGGATAGCTAAACCCCTTTTGTATCAAGATAAGATGTAATCTTCCTAGCTTTTTGTATGTTTTTCTTGTGAATATATTATGTATGAACAAGTGATGATCAATATAGATGGTTTAGTTTGTTTATTAAAGCTTTTTCTTTGGTATAAGTGTTTGAGACATCAATATTTGTATCTAGATCTAACTTTATCATCTATCAAACTATAAATTGCAGACATGGATTTAGCGTTTGATGTTTACTTAGTATCGGTTTTAAAACGTTATTTGTATTGTTTAAACGGTGGAGAAATCGTCGATTAAACAATACGGTAAATCTAACTATATCGTTGCGGACACGGACGATATAGGCGTCGATACGTAATTATGTTGATCGTTACCATGTTCATATACGTATATTTATAAGGAGACATACAAATTTAGGTCGATGAAATCGAATCTTGATACATTTTCTTTAACTTAGAACTTTCATTAATTTACTCTTTGCTACTAAAAGAATTGAATGATCTTTTGCAAACCTAAAACTAAAGTAACATTAACTCAAGACAAAATAGGCTATAGAACGGCGGTGATATCGCAATAATCCCTGTGGATACGATAATAACGAAAAGTACACCACAATACTCTTTCAACAAAATGGCGCCGTTGCCGGGGATTGTTGTTTAGATATTGCAAGCATTGCAATAGTTTGTTTTGTATTGAGTCTTATAATTAATATCTTGTTTCTAAATTTATTTTCCTTGTGTTTGTTAATTTGCTTGGTTAGTTTTTCAGATTACAGTTTATGCGAGGACGTGTACCTGCAGATCAACTCCTTTTTGATCCTGAGATTGAGAGGACTGCTCGTAGAGAGAATAGCAAAACTCGTAGGAGGAGACAACTAGCTAGGGAAAGAAGACAACAGCAAGAGGCATCTTCTTCTTCAACTCCGGTTGAAAACTTAGTTGAGGGAGAAATGGCAGGAGAGATTCCTAATGTTCCAGTTCGAGGGCCTTGTGTTAATAGCCCTCGACTCAATGCACAGTTTGCTCGTGATCAGGCCAATGGAAGAAACTCCGAGATGAAGACGGGGTTACTTCAATTATTATACCAAAATCCGTTCACAGGGGCAGATCACGAGGATCCATTTACTCATCTAACAAAGTTCTACGAGATCGCCGGAACAATTGGTGCTCCGGAAGACCAAGAAGAACAGGTGTTCAGGAGACTTTTTCCTCATTCCTTAATTGGAAAAGCTAAGGAATGGTACCTTGATCAACCAAATAATGTCATGACAAATTGGAACGAGTTAGAAGAGAAGTTCTTGGATCGGTTCTTTCCTCACAATAGGTTCATGGAAGCGAAAACTTCTATAGCGGTGTTCTCTCAAGGTTCGAATGAATCTCTCAATGAAGCATGGGAGAGGTTCAAGTCCATGGTTAGAAAGTGCAAAGGTCATGGGTTTGATGAATTGTCTCAAATCCATATCTTTAGGAATGGACTCCAACCTCAACCAAAAACTCTTTTAGATGCTACCGCGGGTGGTTCGTTGATGTCAAAAACAGCTGCTGAAGCAATTGCTATCATTGATAGGATGGCTTTGAATGATCATCAAGGGCAACACAACCGTAGTGCATTGCAAAGAAAACCGGGAGTTCTTGAATTGAATACTAGTGATGCAATACTTGCTCAAAACAAGTTATTGACACAACAAGTAGAATTGCTCACTCAACAAATGTCAAAACTCCCTCAACAAATCAAAGAGATAAATGGGAGCCCTTCTAAAAATCAACATGTGATGTGTTGTGAGTTGTGTAGGGGTGACCATCAAACAGGTTTTTGTCCTCCACCGGGTGAAGAGGTGAATTATGTGTCTAATCCTAATCAAGTTTATGGTGGGAGACAACAACAACAACCTTACAACAATAACCAAGGTTACCAACAAAGAGGTAATCAAGGTTATCAACAAGGATGGAGGCCGGAAGCGGGCCCATCGAATCGTCAAAATCCTTATCAAGGCGGTTACAATCAACAACCTCAACAAACAAAGCTTTCAATCGAGGACACTCTTAGCCAATTCATGCAATTGCAAATTGCAAGCCAAAAGAGTACGGATGCCGCAATAAAGAACCTTGAAACTCAAGTCGGGCAATTGTCAAAGCAACTTGCCGATCAAAACAAAGGTCCTTTTCCGGCTACTACACAAGAAAATCCTCGTGAGCATTGTAAGTCAATTCTAACTCGTAGCGGTAGAAATATTGATATGGGTGTAGGAGAGATAGTTGAGGAGGAAATTGTTGAGAGTGAAAAAGATAGGGTGATTGAAGTAGAAAAAAATGTTGAGGGTGATTTAGTTGAAAATGAGAAAGAGAAAGAATTAGTGGAAAAAGAAACTCTTGAGAAGGTTGTAGAAAAAGAGAGAAAAAAATTGAGTGTGAGTGAGAAGGGAAAGAAGAAGGTGGATGATTCTATACAAGTGAAGAAATTACCTTACCCTCCCGGTCCGTCAAAGAAAGAAGATGCAAAGCACTATGCTCGGTTCTTGGATATTTTTAGCAAGTTGCAAATTAATGTTCCTTTTTCCGAGGCATTAGAGCAAATGCCGATGTATGCAAAATTCATCAAAGACATCATCACTAAGAAGAGAAGATTCTTGGATCCGGAGGTAGTAACGGTGAGCTCTTATTGTAATGCGTTAATTCAACGCACTACTCCGATAAAATCAAATGATCCTGGGCGGGTAACCTTACCGGTGTCTATTGGAAATGTTCACATAGGCAAAGGTTTGGTAGATACCGGTTCTAGCATTAATTTGATCCCATTGTCTATGGTGAGAAGATTAGGAATCAACGATTTGAAGCCGACAAGGATGACGTTATCATTAGCGGATAAATCCACAGCCCATCCTCATGGAGTTGCGGAAGACTTGCTTGTCAAGGTTGACAAATTTTGGTATCCTGTTGATTTTATTGTCATAGACATGGAAGAAGATCCTGAGATTCCATTGATCTTAGGAAGGCCTTTTATGAAGACGGCCCGAATGATGATAGATATTGATGATGGCTTAATGAAATTAAGGTACCAAGATGAAGAATTATGTCTTGATCTCTTTGAAGCCATCAAGCATCCTAGTGATGAGGATGATTGTTTTAGAATCGATGCTACCGAAAAGGCTATTATGAAAGTGGAGAATCAAATGCACTTGTCGAATCCTCTTGAGAAGACTTTAATGGAAGCTCTCGAAGTTCTCACCAAAGATCAAGAGAAGGAAATTGAAGATTGCTTGAGAAATTTAGAGGCTTGTGAGGAGATGAATCCATTTGAAACTCAAATTGAAGAGTTGAAGGATGAACCTAAAGTTGAAGAGCAAAAGGTGGAGTTGAATGTGTTACCGTCTCACTTGAAATACGTGTTTCTCGGTGACAATTCTACTAAGCCGGTTATCATTAATAGTGGTTTGTCTAACAAGGAAGAGCATCGATTGAAGGAAGTGTTGACAAAGAATCAAGAAGCAATAGGATGGGTTTTATCCGACTTGAAGGGTATTAGTCCGGCCTATTGTATGCATAAGATTATGTTAGAAGATGATTTTCGGCCCGTGGCACAACCTCAAAGGCGATTGAATCCAACCATGAAAGAAGTTGTTAGAAAAGAGGTTGTGAAGTTATTAGAGGCGGGGATGATTTATCCCATCTCCGATAGCGAATGGGTGAGCCCGGTGCATGTGGTTCCTAAGAAGGGTGGATTGACGGTAGTGAGAAATGAGAAGAACGAGTTGATTCCTTCGAGAGCGGTGACCGGGTGGCGTATGTGTATTGATTATAGGAGGTTGAACCAAGCAACAAGAAAAGATCACTTTCCATTACCTTTTATGGATCAAATGTTAGAGAGGTTAGCCGGAAGAAATTTCTATTGTTTCTTGGATGGTTATTCGGGATACAATCAAATATCAGTGAATCCGGCGGACCACAAGAAAACTGCTTTTACTTGTCCTTTTGGCGTTTTCGCATACCGAAGAATGCCATTTGGACTATGTAATGCTCCTGCAACATTTCAAAGGTGCATGCAAGCTATCTTCTCAGATTTGATCGAGAAAAGCATTGAGGTGTTCATGGATGATTTTTCTGTGTACGGGTCGTCATTTGACTTGTGCTTAAAGAACCTTGATGTGGTAATGGAAAGATGCATTGAAACAAATTTGGTTCTCAACTGGGAGAAATGCACTTTCATGGTGACGGATGGGATTGTTCTTGGCCACAAGGTTTCTTCAAAGGGGCTTGAGGTCGATCCGGCAAAAATTGAAGTTATTGAAAAGCTTCCCCCTCCGGTGAATGTGAAAGGCATAAGGAGCTTCTTGGGACATGCTGGGTTCTATAGAAGATTCATCAAGGATTTCTCCAAGGTCGCAAAGCCTTTGAGTAATTTTCTCAACAAAGGTATGGAATTTAATTTTGATGAATCATGTCTAAAAGCTTTCCTAGAACTTAAAGCAAATTTGACCACCACACCCATAATTGTCGCTCCTAATTGGTCGCTTGAGTTTGAACTCATGTGCGATGCGAGTGACTATGCGGTTGGTGCGGTCTTAGGCCAAAGGAAGAACAAACAATTCCATGCTATACATTATGCGAGCAAAGTTTTAAATGAGGCACAGGTTAACTATGCCACTACCGAAAAAGAATTGCTCGCAATTGTATTTGCATTGGAAAAGTTTCGCTCTTACCTCATTGGTTCTAAAGTTGTGTGTTATACTGATCATGCCGCAATCAAATATCTTCTTACCAAGCCTGATTCAAAACAAAGGCTTATTCGGTGGATTCTTTTGCTTCAAGAATTTGATCTTGAAGTGAAAGATAAGAAAGGTACAGAAAATTTGATTGCGGATCATTTGTCTCGGTTAGTGAATACCGAGGTGACAAACAATGAAAAAGAGGTGAGGGAAGAATTCCCAGATGAAAAACTGTACATGGTACAAGAAGTTAGACCCTGGTTCGCAGATATGGCTAATCATAAAGCATCTGGCTGGATACCGGAGGATCTAACTTGGAATCAAAGAAAAAAGTTTTTAAACGATGCTAATTTTTATGTTTGGGATGATCCTCACTTGTTTAAGTTGAGTAGTGACAATCTTTTGAGAAGATGTGTCGCGGATGAGGAGGCAAAAAGCATTTTGTGGCATTGCCACAATTCGCCTTATGGTGGTCATTTTAATGGTTTGCGTACGGCCACAAAAGTCCTTCAATCGGGATTTTGGTGGCCTACTTTGTTCAAAGATGCTTACCACCATGTTGCCTCATGCGACAGTTGTCAAAGAACTGGTGGAATAGGGAAAAGAGAGGAAATGCCCCTCCAAAGTATTGTAGAAGTTGAGGTATTTGATTGTTGGGGTATTGACTTTGTTGGACCATTCCCTTCCTCAATGTCAAATGAATACATCTTGGTAGCTGTGGATTACGTGTCTAAGTGGGTGGAAGCGATTGCTTCACCCAAAGCGGATGGTAAGACCGTGATAAAGTTTTTGAAGAAAAATATATTTTCGCGGTTTGGCTCGCCAAGAGTGATAATTAGTGATGGTGGATCTCATTTCTGTAATGCCCCTCTTGAAAAAGTGTTGGAGCAATATGGAGTAAAGCACAAGGTAGCTACTCCATATCATCCACAAACTAATGGGCAAGTTGAGAGGACCAATAGAGAGATTAAGAGAATTCTTGAGAAAACTGTGTCTAGCTCTAGGAAGGATTGGTCAATGAAGTTAGATGAAACCTTGTGGGCGTATCGGACCGCTTTCAAAGCACCGATCGGTCTTACACCATTCCAAATGGTGTATGGTAAAAGTTGTCACCTTCCCGTAGAACTAGAACATAAGGCATATTGGGCCTTGAAGCTTTTGAATTTTGACCACAAGTTGTGTGGAGAGAGAAGAAAAATCCAGCTAAATGAGTTGGAAGAGATGAGATTGCATGCCTATAAGTCTAATTCAATTTACAAAGAAAAAACTAAATTCTATCATGATAGTAAGGTTAGAATGAAGGACTTTAAGGTAGGGCAATTAGTTTTACTCTTCAATTCCCGGTTAAGACTTTTCCCGGGAAAGTTGAAGTCTAAATGGTCCGGACCGTTTTTGGTCAAAGAAGTGAGAAGCCAAGGGGCTATTGTGATAGAGGACCAAAAATCAAACCAAGAGTGGGTAGTAAATGGTCAGGGGTTGAAGGTGTATCGAGGAAGCGATTTTAATCGTGAAACTTGCGTTTTATCGTTTGGCGATCCTTGATTGCCTTTGACCGTCGAGCTGACCGACGTTAAACAAAGCGCTCTTGGGAGGCACCCCAAGTTGTATATATTCACTTGTATTTGTGTTCTTTTTGCAGGTGGAATTTTTGAGTTGTCGTCGAGCCAGAAGCGATCTACCGGTATTTTTGGGCGTGCTGAAACAATGCAGTTTTTCTGCTGTTTCTGGTGTAGCGCGCGTCGCACCCATATGCGCGCGTCGCGCGCTTTGTGAACTCAAGGACCCCTTCCAGGCAGAGATGAGGGCGCGTCGCGCCGAGTCTGCGCGCGTCGCGCCGAGTCTGCGCGCGTCGCGCGCTGTACATATTTTTGAAAAAAAAATAATTTTGATTTGGGCCCACCCATGCTGGGCCCGACCCGGTTTCGTGGGCAGAGTGTGTTAGCTAGGGTTTTGGAGGTCTTTGCCTCCATTCCACCCTTTCTCCTCTTTGTTCCAAGAAAAGAAAGAAACACAACACACACTTGTTGCATTTCCTCACTAATTTCGTCACTCCACTGTCATCAATCATCAAAGGTTTGTCTATCTTCTTCTCTATTTCCATTAATTTAAGTTTTAGTTGTTAGGTTTTTAGATTTAGGAATATTTTGAATCATTTTGAAAAACTAGGGTAGAAAACAATCGTTTGCTGTATCTTATGCTTTCTGGAACCTTTGGAAGGGAGGAGAAGCTTGTCTCCTCTTCTGTTTTGCAGATTTCTGAAGAATTTTTCTGGGTTTCGCAGAGCGCGCGTCGCGCCCTGTTCAGCGCGCGTCGCGCCCTGGGTTCATTTTTGAAATTTTTTTTATGTTGTTTGGGGTGTAGATAGGGTCTGTTTGATGATTGATGATGACTGTGGCTTGAATTGTGCTATTAAAATAGAGGTTATTCTAACTTTGTTTCAATTTGTGTATGTTTTGTTTGATTTAATTTGTGCAGGAATGGCACCCTTTTTAAAGAGAAAGAAGACTGGTTCTGGTGAGGGATCTTCCTCACAAGCTGGCAGGTTTGATCGGACGAAGTTTCTAGGTCCGGAGCAAGAGGCGAGGTACCATGAGCTTGAAAGCCGCGTTGTGTGGAGTGAACGAACTGTGGTTCCTATTGACCACGGCCTCTTCCAAAGGGCGTGGACTGCTTTGTCTGAAACATGCTGGGACAAGTTGTTCACTCCACCAAAATTCTATCAGGTGGAAATTGTCAGAGAATTCTACGCAAACGCCTTGCCTCCGAGCGGTTGGTCAGGTACTGAAGCTTACCCGTTTAAAACATGGGTGAGAGGTAAGGCCATTGATTTTAGCAAAGAGGCTATTTTTGATTTTCTAGATAACCCTCTTGCTTTGGTAGAAGAATGCCAGTACCATCCCAGGTTGAACAGAGGAAACTGGGACGTGGAGAGTATTAGGGAGAGGATTTGCAGGACTGGTTTCACCTATACTCTGACTAAAGCTGGGCTGCCAAAGACTTTTACTCGTAGTCAGTTGACGGAGGAGGCTCAGTTGGTGACTTCGGTGGTCCTTTACAACATTAGGCCACGGAGTCACACTTCCTCCCTCACCATTGATACGGCAGGTTTGGTTCAGGGTATTTTGAATGGTGATAACATTGATGTGTCCAGGATTGTGGCGAACGAGCTGAAAAGAGTCGCCCTGAATGGGACTCTTCATGGAGATGGGGTGAAATGTAGGTTGATTTTTCCTGGTTTAATAATGGGTTTGTGCAGGAAGGCTGATGTCCGGTTTCCACCTGGTGGTAGGATTCCCATGGATGGTGTTATAGATGATATTTTTGCTAACAGGTACTGTTTGCCTGGAGGTCGTCCTTTTGGTGTTGCTGCTGGTGCATCTGACCTTCCCGATGCTTCTCAAGCTGTTCCGGTTGCTGCTGCACCGCCTGCTGGTCCACAGTATGGTGATGCAAGTGATTGGAACTATCAGATGCATATGGCGCATCAGAGAGCGTTTATGTTTTTGCAGGATTCTATTCGGCAGCTTTCTCTGCAGCAGCCTGTTGGTACCCGGGATGATCTATCTGCTTATGCTTCATGGCCTGAGGGCAGGCCAGATCCTGAGGAGGGGATGGCTGATGCTGATGAGGATACTTCTGATGAGGAGTAGTTTTGTTTTACTGTTTTATTTTTATTGTTTTTAGTTTTATGTTAGAACAATTTTTAGTTACTTTGTTTTTAATGTTTATAGTTTTGTTCCATCCTTTTGGATGAGGTACTTTGAAAGGCTAAGTTTACGCCTTTGGATAGTTAACACCTGTTTGGTGTGGTTTTTATTTTATATAAGTTTAGTTTATTTTATTTTTTGCATTTATTTATTTTTAAGTAGTCTATTTTAGTTTAGTGTTTATATTTTAGAAATAATGGTTTGATAAGTTGTCCTGATGATTAATTAGCTGGAACACGAATTTTTGTTGCCACGATGAATTTGGATGATGCAACACAATTTGAGTGGTGATGATATAAGTTGAAAACTGTACGCGCAAGGTACATCCTTTATCGTTTTGTTTATCAAGTACCTTTGATTGTGATGCTTATAATTGTACAAATTAGGTGTCATTAATTTCTGTGGATAAAATTAGTTCAATTGTGAATCACTTTAGCCTAGCTGTAGTTGTAGTTGTGAGGAGACTTTCCACTGTGTATATATATAAATTGTGCTGGATACCAGCAATGTGCGTTTTAACTCGTTTTTATTATGATTAATCTTGCATTGTTATTAAATTGTGTTAAGCATGAAAGTGATCAAGGCGTTTTGTTCTGCACTATGAGAAAAACTTCCAATCCAAATGTAACCTACCCGGTGAGTGTGTGAGTATTTGCTAACCACTTTGAGCCGTTTTCCAAGATTCTTATCGGTTAAGCTTATGTTGTATATAGATCTCTATACCGATTTTTGATAGAATCTTGATGACTTTCTTTTCTTTCTACCTTGAACTGTTGCCATTTGATATGGTAAGGATTGATTCCTTTTTGCCTTAGAATAGGGAGCATTCTTAGTGATGTCTTGGTAATATACAAGTTGGGGAGAATGAAATAAAGGTGTACATTGGTGAGGATATATCAAAAGATAGTGCTCAAGGGGTATATATATTTATGTTTATAATAAAGAAAAGAAAAAGAGTAGAAAAAAAAATATATATGAAAAAAAAAAAAAAAAAGAAAGAAAGAAAAAATTTGTGACCCTTGAGCAAGTAATGAATAATGTGGTAAACTTGGTTGTTTAGGTTGTGATAATTGAATTTGAATGCTCTCTTAGGTTTTGACACTTTCGTTTCAATGGCCGTGAGATATGACACTTCCTTGTTAACCAAGCCAAGCTACAACCCGAAAGTCCTTAGTGATTCAGGCTTATACACTTTTTATATGTCTTATGCTTAGATGAGTTTATAATTAATTCGGTATGTTTGCGTCATTGTCTGGTGAGTGTTAGGATCCTCCATTTTTGTTCTCTCAGTAGAGAAATACGTAGGTGTGATTCATTCTTGAACTTCTTTTGCTTTGTGGAATTTCTGACATAGAATTTGTATATAGGATTAGCATTGTTATCATGGTACTTTGATGAAAACTGGTAAGGATTGATCTTTGTGTACTTTTGGAATTTGAACCATTCAATTGTTCTTGTTTCTACCTTGTTGTTTCATTTGTGATATTTTGTGTTCCCGGTAATTTATCATTGTTTTGTTTGAGGACAAACAAGAGTTTAAGTTGGGGAGAGTTGTTAGGTGCCAAATTGTGTTTATATTTAGTTTAATTAATGGCACATTTCGACCGTTTTTATCGGATATTCGTACAATTCCCTGAAGTTTTAGATAATTATTTATAGTTTATAATATTAAGCTTTCATTTTATGTTAATATGTGTTTTAGTTATGATTTTGTAGGTTTTAGCCAATTTTGGGGAAGTTTGGAGCTTGTTTTGAGCTTTGCAAGAGAGTGCCTGGCAGAAGTAAGCGCGCGTCGCACGGAGATGTGGGCGCGTCGCGCCCTGGGCAAGATATTTTGGAGCTTCAAAGCAGAGAGTTGCGCGCGTCACGCGCATGGGCGGTTTAAATTTCTTAAGTGTATTGGCGCGAAGCGCGCTGGAGGGCGCGACGCGCCCTGGACAGAAAATGTTTTTTCTATATAAAGAGTAATTCTGATTTTTTGGGGGTGGACCTTTTTCTTAAGAGCTAAAAAAACCCTAATCACTGTAGCAAACTAAGAATTGAAGATTGGAAGCCTTGATCGTCGATTATTCGCCTTTGATGCTTGTTGATCTTCATCCTTTACTTCTTGAGCAAGCTACCATTTTCATGGATAGCTAAACCCCTTTTGTATCAAGATAAGATGTAATCTTCCTAGCTTTTTGTATGTTTTTCTTGTGAATATATTATGTATGAACAAGTGATGATCAATATAGATGGTTTAGTTTGTTTATTAAAGCTTTTTCTTTGGTATAAGTGTTTGAGACATCAATATTTGTATCTAGATCTAACTTTATCATCTATCAAACTATAAATTGCAGACATGGATTTAGCGTTTGATGTTTACTTAGTATCGGTTTTAAAACGTTATTTGTATTGTTTAAACGGTGGAGAAATCGTCGATTAAACAATACGGTAAATCTAACTATATCGTTGCGGACACGGACGATATAGGCGTCGATACGTAATTATGTTGATCGTTACCATGTTCATATACGTATATTTATAAGGAGACATACAAATTTAGGTCGATGAAATCGAATCTTGATACATTTTCTTTAACTTAGAACTTTCATTAATTTACTCTTTGCTACTAAAAGAATTGAATGATCTTTTGCAAACCTAAAACTAAAGTAACATTAACTCAAGACAAAATAGGCTATAGAACGGCGGTGATATCGCAATAATCCCTGTGGATACGATAATAACGAAAAGTACACCACAATACTCTTTCAACAAAATGGCGCCGTTGCCGGGGATTGTTGTTTAGATATTGCAAGCATTGCAATAGTTTGTTTTGTATTGAGTCTTATAATTAATATCTTGTTTCTAAATTTATTTTCCTTGTGTTTGTTAATTTGCTTGGTTAGTTTTTCAGATTACAGTTTATGCGAGGACGTGTACCTGCAGATCAACTCCTTTTTGATCCTGAGATTGAGAGGACTGCTCGTAGAGAGAATAGCAAAACTCGTAGGAGGAGACAACTAGCTAGGGAAAGAAGACAACAGCAAGAGGCATCTTCTTCTTCAACTCCGGTTGAAAACTTAGTTGAGGGAGAAATGGCAGGAGAGATTCCTAATGTTCCAGTTCGAGGGCCTTGTGTTAATAGCCCTCGACTCAATGCACAGTTTGCTCGTGATCAGGCCAATGGAAGAAACTCCGAGATGAAGACGGGGTTACTTCAATTATTATACCAAAATCCGTTCACAGGGGCAGATCACGAGGATCCATTTACTCATCTAACAAAGTTCTACGAGATCGCCGGAACAATTGGTGCTCCGGAAGACCAAGAAGAACAGGTGTTCAGGAGACTTTTTCCTCATTCCTTAATTGGAAAAGCTAAGGAATGGTACCTTGATCAACCAAATAATGTCATGACAAATTGGAACGAGTTAGAAGAGAAGTTCTTGGATCGGTTCTTTCCTCACAATAGGTTCATGGAAGCGAAAACTTCTATAGCGGTGTTCTCTCAAGGTTCGAATGAATCTCTCAATGAAGCATGGGAGAGGTTCAAGTCCATGGTTAGAAAGTGCAAAGGTCATGGGTTTGATGAATTGTCTCAAATCCATATCTTTAGGAATGGACTCCAACCTCAACCAAAAACTCTTTTAGATGCTACCGCGGGTGGTTCGTTGATGTCAAAAACAGCTGCTGAAGCAATTGCTATCATTGATAGGATGGCTTTGAATGATCATCAAGGGCAACACAACCGTAGTGCATTGCAAAGAAAACCGGGAGTTCTTGAATTGAATACTAGTGATGCAATACTTGCTCAAAACAAGTTATTGACACAACAAGTAGAATTGCTCACTCAACAAATGTCAAAACTCCCTCAACAAATCAAAGAGATAAATGGGAGCCCTTCTAAAAATCAACATGTGATGTGTTGTGAGTTGTGTAGGGGTGACCATCAAACAGGTTTTTGTCCTCCACCGGGTGAAGAGGTGAATTATGTGTCTAATCCTAATCAAGTTTATGGTGGGAGACAACAACAACAACCTTACAACAATAACCAAGGTTACCAACAAAGAGGTA
The DNA here is from genome assembly GCF_029867415.1 of Vicia villosa. Taxonomy (NCBI): domain Eukaryota; kingdom Viridiplantae; phylum Streptophyta; class Magnoliopsida; order Fabales; family Fabaceae; genus Vicia; species Vicia villosa. The sequence goes on along the minus strand of NC_081183.1, from coordinate 34,199,597 downwards.
ATCAAGGTTATCAACAAGGATGGAGGCCGGAAGCGGGCCCATCGAATCGTCAAAATCCTTATCAAGGCGGTTACAATCAACAACCTCAACAAACAAAGCTTTCAATCGAGGACACTCTTAGCCAATTCATGCAATTGCAAATTGCAAGCCAAAAGAGTACGGATGCCGCAATAAAGAACCTTGAAACTCAAGTCGGGCAATTGTCAAAGCAACTTGCCGATCAAAACAAAGGTCCTTTTCCGGCTACTACACAAGAAAATCCTCGTGAGCATTGTAAGTCAATTCTAACTCGTAGCGGTAGAAATATTGATATGGGTGTAGGAGAGATAGTTGAGGAGGAAATTGTTGAGAGTGAAAAAGATAGGGTGATTGAAGTAGAAAAAAATGTTGAGGGTGATTTAGTTGAAAATGAGAAAGAGAAAGAATTAGTGGAAAAAGAAACTCTTGAGAAGGTTGTAGAAAAAGAGAGAAAAAAATTGAGTGTGAGTGAGAAGGGAAAGAAGAAGGTGGATGATTCTATACAAGTGAAGAAATTACCTTACCCTCCCGGTCCGTCAAAGAAAGAAGATGCAAAGCACTATGCTCGGTTCTTGGATATTTTTAGCAAGTTGCAAATTAATGTTCCTTTTTCCGAGGCATTAGAGCAAATGCCGATGTATGCAAAATTCATCAAAGACATCATCACTAAGAAGAGAAGATTCTTGGATCCGGAGGTAGTAACGGTGAGCTCTTGTTGTAATGCGTTAATTCAACGCACTACTCCGATAAAATCAAATGATCCTGGGCGGGTAACCTTACCGGTGTCTATTGGAAATGTTCACATAGGCAAAGGTTTGGTAGATACCGGTTCTAGCATTAATTTGATCCCATTGTCTATGGTGAGAAGATTAGGAATCAACGATTTGAAGCCGACAAGGATGACGTTATCATTAGCGGATAAATCCACAGCCCATCCTCATGGAGTTGCGGAAGACTTGCTTGTCAAGGTTGACAAATTTTGGTATCCTGTTGATTTTATTGTCATAGACATGGAAGAAGATCCTGAGATTCCATTGATCTTAGGAAGGCCTTTTATGAAGACGGCCCGAATGATGATAGATATTGATGATGGCTTAATGAAATTAAGGTACCAAGATGAAGAATTATGTCTTGATCTCTTTGAAGCCATCAAGCATCCTAGTGATGAGGATGATTGTTTTAGAATCGATGCTACCGAAAAGGCTATTATGAAAGTGGAGAATCAAATGCACTTGTCGAATCCTCTTGAGAAGACTTTAATGGAAGCTCTCGAAGTTCTCACCAAAGATCAAGAGAAGGAAATTGAAGATTGCTTGAGAAATTTAGAGGCTTGTGAGGAGATGAATCCATTTGAAACTCAAATTGAAGAGTTGAAGGATGAACCTAAAGTTGAAGAGCAAAAGGTGGAGTTGAATGTGTTACCGTCTCACTTGAAATACGTGTTTCTCGGTGACAATTCTACTAAGCCGGTTATCATTAATAGTGGTTTGTCTAACAAGGAAGAGCATCGATTGAAGGAAGTGTTGACAAAGAATCAAGAAGCAATAGGATGGGTTTTATCCGACTTGAAGGGTATTAGTCCGGCCTATTGTATGCATAAGATTATGTTAGAAGATGATTTTCGGCCCGTGGCACAACCTCAAAGGCGATTGAATCCAACCATGAAAGAAGTTGTTAGAAAAGAGGTTGTGAAGTTATTAGAGGCGGGGATGATTTATCCCATCTCCGATAGCGAATGGGTGAGCCCGGTGCATGTGGTTCCTAAGAAGGGTGGATTGACGGTAGTGAGAAATGAGAAGAACGAGTTGATTCCTTCGAGAGCGGTGACCGGGTGGCGTATGTGTATTGATTATAGGAGGTTGAACCAAGCAACAAGAAAAGATCACTTTCCATTACCTTTTATGGATCAAATGTTAGAGAGGTTAGCCGGAAGAAATTTCTATTGTTTCTTGGATGGTTATTCGGGATACAATCAAATATCAGTGAATCCGGCGGACCACGAGAAAACTGCTTTTACTTGTCCTTTTGGCGTTTTCGCATACCGAAGAATGCCATTTGGACTATGTAATGCTCCTGCAACATTTCAAAGGTGCATGCAAGCTATCTTCTCAGATTTGATCGAGAAAAGCATTGAGGTGTTCATGGATGATTTTTCTGTGTACGGGTCGTCATTTGACTTGTGCTTAAAGAACCTTGATGTGGTAATGGAAAGATGCATTGAAACAAATTTGGTTCTCAACTGGGAGAAATGCACTTTCATGGTGACGGATGGGATTGTTCTTGGCCACAAGGTTTCTTCAAAGGGGCTTGAGGTCGATCCGGCAAAAATTGAAGTTATTGAAAAGCTTCCCCCTCCGGTGAATGTGAAAGGCATAAGGAGCTTCTTGGGACATGCTGGGTTCTATAGAAGATTCATCAAGGATTTCTCCAAGGTCGCAAAGCCTTTGAGTAATTTTCTCAACAAAGGTATGGAATTTAATTTTGATGAATCATGTCTAAAAGCTTTCCTAGAACTTAAAGCAAATTTGACCACCACACCCATAATTGTCGCTCCTAATTGGTCGCTTGAGTTTGAACTCATGTGCGATGCGAGTGACTATGCGGTTGGTGCGGTCTTAGGCCAAAGGAAGAACAAACAATTCCATGCTATACATTATGCGAGCAAAGTTTTAAATGAGGCACAGGTTAACTATGCCACTACCGAAAAAGAATTGCTCGCAATTGTATTTGCATTGGAAAAGTTTCGCTCTTACCTCATTGGTTCTAAAGTTGTGTGTTATACTGATCATGCCGCAATCAAATATCTTCTTACCAAGCCTGATTCAAAACAAAGGCTTATTCGGTGGATTCTTTTGCTTCAAGAATTTGATCTTGAAGTGAAAGATAAGAAAGGTACAGAAAATTTGATTGCGGATCATTTGTCTCGGTTAGTGAATACCGAGGTGACAAACAATGAAAAAGAGGTGAGGGAAGAATTCCCAGATGAAAAACTGTACATGGTACAAGAAGTTAGACCCTGGTTCGCAGATATGGCTAATCATAAAGCATCTGGCTGGATACCGGAGGATCTAACTTGGAATCAAAGAAAAAAGTTTTTAAACGATGCTAATTTTTATGTTTGGGATGATCCTCACTTGTTTAAGTTGAGTAGTGACAATCTTTTGAGAAGATGTGTCGCGGATGAGGAGGCAAAAAGCATTTTGTGGCATTGCCACAATTCGCCTTATGGTGGTCATTTTAATGGTTTGCGTACGGCCACAAAAGTCCTTCAATCGGGATTTTGGTGGCCTACTTTGTTCAAAGATGCTTACCACCATGTTGCCTCATGCGACAGTTGTCAAAGAACTGGTGGAATAGGGAAAAGAGAGGAAATGCCCCTCCAAAGTATTGTAGAAGTTGAGGTATTTGATTGTTGGGGTATTGACTTTGTTGGACCATTCCCTTCCTCAATGTCAAATGAATACATCTTGGTAGCTGTGGATTACGTGTCTAAGTGGGTGGAAGCGATTGCTTCACCCAAAGCGGATGGTAAGACCGTGATAAAGTTTTTGAAGAAAAATATATTTTCGCGGTTTGGCTCGCCAAGAGTGATAATTAGTGATGGTGGATCTCATTTCTGTAATGCCCCTCTTGAAAAAGTGTTGGAGCAATATGGAGTAAAGCACAAGGTAGCTACTCCATATCATCCACAAACTAATGGGCAAGTTGAGAGGACCAATAGAGAGATTAAGAGAATTCTTGAGAAAACTGTGTCTAGCTCTAGGAAGGATTGGTCAATGAAGTTAGATGAAACCTTGTGGGCGTATCGGACCGCTTTCAAAGCACCGATCGGTCTTACACCATTCCAAATGGTGTATGGTAAAAGTTGTCACCTTCCCGTAGAACTAGAACATAAGGCATATTGGGCCTTGAAGCTTTTGAATTTTGACCACAAGTTGTGTGGAGAGAGAAGAAAAATCCAGCTAAATGAGTTGGAAGAGATGAGATTGCATGCCTATAAGTCTAATTCAATTTACAAAGAAAAAACTAAATTCTATCATGATAGTAAGGTTAGAATGAAGGACTTTAAGGTAGGGCAATTAGTTTTACTCTTCAATTCCCGGTTAAGACTTTTCCCGGGAAAGTTGAAGTCTAAATGGTCCGGACCGTTTTTGGTCAAAGAAGTGAGAAGCCAAGGGGCTATTGTGATAGAGGACCAAAAATCAAACCAAGAGTGGGTAGTAAATGGTCAGGGGTTGAAGGTGTATCGAGGAAGCGATTTTAATCGTGAAACTTGCGTTTTATCGTTTGGCGATCCTTGATTGCCTTTGACCGTCGAGCTGACCGACGTTAAACAAAGCGCTCTTGGGAGGCACCCCAAGTTGTATATATTCACTTGTATTTGTGTTCTTTTTGCAGGTGGAATTTTTGAGTTGTCGTCGAGCCAGAAGCGATCTACCGGTATTTTTGGGCGTGCTGAAACAATGCAGTTTTTCTGCTGTTTCTGGTGTAGCGCGCGTCGCACCCATATGCGCGCGTCGCGCGCTTTGTGAACTCAAGGACCCCTTCCAGGCAGAGATGAGGGCGCGTCGCGCCGAGTCTGCGCGCGTCGCGCGCTGTACATATTTTTGAAAAAAAAATAATTTTGATTTGGGCCCACCCATGCTGGGCCCGACCCGGTTTCGTGGGCAGAGTGTGTTAGCTAGGGTTTTGGAGGTCTTTGCCTCCATTCCACCCTTTCTCCTCTTTGTTCCAAGAAAAGAAAGAAACACAACACACACTTGTTGCATTTCCTCACTAATTTCGTCACTCCACTGTCATCAATCATCAAAGGTTTGTCTATCTTCTTCTCTATTTCCATTAATTTAAGTTTTAGTTGTTAGGTTTTTAGATTTAGGAATATTTTGAATCATTTTGAAAAACTAGGGTAGAAAACAATCGTTTGCTGTATCTTATGCTTTCTGGAACCTTTGGAAGGGAGGAGAAGCTTGTCTCCTCTTCTGTTTTGCAGATTTCTGAAGAATTTTTCTGGGTTTCGCAGAGCGCGCGTCGCGCCCTGTTCAGCGCGCGTCGCGCCCTGGGTTCATTTTTGAAATTTTTTTTATGTTGTTTGGGGTGTAGATAGGGTCTGTTTGATGATTGATGATGACTGTGGCTTGAATTGTGCTATTAAAATAGAGGTTATGCTAACTTTGTTTCAATTTGTGTATGTTTTGTTTGATTTAATTTGTGCAGGAATGGCACCCTTTTTAAAGAGAAAGAAGACTGGTTCTGGTGAGGGATCTTCCTCACAAGCTGGCAGGTTTGATCGTACGAAGTTTCTAGGTCCGGAGCAAGAGGCGAGGTACCATGAGCTTGAAAGCCGCGTTGTGTGGAGTGAACGAACTGTGGTTCCTATTGACCACGGCCTCTTCCAAAGGGCGTGGACTGCTTTGTCTGAAACATGCTGGGACAAGTTGTTCACTCCACCAAAATTCTATCAGGTGGAAATTGTCAGAGAATTCTACGCAAACGCCTTGCCTCCGAGCGGTTGGTCAGGTACTGAAGCTTACCCGTTTAAAACATGGGTGAGAGGTAAGGCCATTGATTTTAGCAAAGAGGCTATTTTTGATTTTCTAGATAACCCTCTTGCTTTGGTAGAAGAATGCCAGTACCATCCCAGGTTGAACAGAGGAAACTGGGACGTGGAGAGTATTAGGGAGAGGATTTGCAGGACTGGTTTCACCTATACTCTGACTAAAGCTGGGCTGCCAAAGACTTTTACTCGTAGTCAGTTGACGGAGGAGGCTCAGTTGGTGACTTCGGTGGTCCTTTACAACATTAGGCCACGGAGTCACACTTCCTCCCTCACCATTGATACGGCAGGTTTGGTTCAGGGTATTTTGAATGGTGATAACATTGATGTGTCCAGGATTGTGGCGAACGAGCTGAAAAGAGTCGCCCTGAATGGGACTCTTCATGGAGATGGGGTGAAATGTAGGTTGATTTTTCCTGGTTTAATAATGGGTTTGTGCAGGAAGGCTGATGTCCGGTTTCCACCTGGTGGTAGGATTCCCATGGATGGTGTTATAGATGATATTTTTGCTAACAGGTACTGTTTGCCTGGAGGTCGTCCTTTTGGTGTTGCTGCTGGTGCATCTGACCTTCCCGATGCTTCTCAAGCTGTTCCGGTTGCTGCTGCACCGCCTGCTGGTCCACAGTATGGTGATGCAAGTGATTGGAACTATCAGATGCATATGGCGCATCAGAGAGCGTTTATGTTTTTGCAGGATTCTATTCGGCAGCTTTCTCTGCAGCAGCCTGTTGGTACCCGGGATGATCTATCTGCTTATGCTTCATGGCCTGAGGGCAGGCCAGATCCTGAGGAGGGGATGGCTGATGCTGATGAGGATACTTCTGATGAGGAGTAGTTTTGTTTTACTGTTTTATTTTTATTGTTTTTAGTTTTATGTTAGAACAATTTTTAGTTACTTTGTTTTTAATGTTTATAGTTTTGTTCCATCCTTTTGGATGAGGTACTTTGAAAGGCTAAGTTTACGCCTTTGGATAGTTAACACCTGTTTGGTGTGGTTTTTATTTTATATAAGTTTAGTTTATTTTATTTTTTGCATTTATTTATTTTTAAGTAGTCTATTTTAGTTTAGTGTTTATATTTTAGAAATAATGGTTTGATAAGTTGTCCTGATGATTAATTAGCTGGAACACGAATTTTTGTTGCCACGATGAATTTGGATGATGCAACACAATTTGAGTGGTGATGATATAAGTTGAAAACTGTACGCGCAAGGTACATCCTTTATCGTTTTGTTTATCAAGTACCTTTGATTGTGATGCTTTTAATTGTACAAATTAGGTGTCATTAATTTCTGTGGATAAAATTAGTTCAATTGTGAATCACTTTAGCCTAGCTGTAGTTGTAGTTGTGAGGAGACTTTCCACTGTGTATATATATAAATTGTGCTGGATACCAGCAATGTGCGTTTTAACTCGTTTTTATTATGATTAATCTTGCATTGTTATTAAATTGTTATAAGCATGAAAGTGATCAAGGCGTTTTGTTCTGCACTATGAGAAAAACTTCCAATCCAAATGTAACCTACCCGGTGAGTGTGTGAGTATTTGCTAACCACTTTGAGCCGTTTTCCAAGATTCTTATCGGTTAAGCTTATGTTGTATATAGATCTCTATACCGATTTTTGATAGAATCTTGATGACTTTCTTTTCTTTCTACCTTGAACTGTTGCCATTTGATATGGTAAGGATTGATTCCTTTTTGCCTTAGAATAGGGAGCATTCTTAGTGATGTCTTGGTAATATACAAGTTGGGGAGAATGAAATAAAGGTGTACATTGGTGAGGATATATCAAAAGATAGTGCTCAAGGGGTATATATATTTATGTTTATAATAAAGAAAAGAAAAAGAGTAGAAAAAAAAATATATATGAAAAAAAAAAAAAAAAGAAAGAAAGAAAAAATTTGTGACCCTTGAGCAAGTAATGAATAATGTGGTAAACTTGGTTGTTTAGGTTGTGATAATTGAATTTGAATGCTCTCTTAGGTTTTGACACTTTCGTTTCAATGGCCGTGAGATATGACACTTCCTTGTTAACCAAGCCAAGCTACAACCCGAAAGTCCTTAGTGATTCAGGCTTATACACTTTTTATATGTCTTATGCTTAGATGAGTTTATAATTAATTCGGTATGTTTGCGTCATTGTCTGGTGAGTGTTAGGATCCTCCATTTTTGTTCTCTCAGTAGAGAAATACGTAGGTGTGATTCATTCTTGAACTTCTTTTGCTTTGTGGAATTTCTGACATAGAATTTGTATATAGGATTAGCATTGTTATCATGGTACTTTGATGAAAACTGGTAAGGATTGATCTTTGTGTACTTTTGGAATTTGAACCATTCAATTGTTCTTGTTTCTACCTTGTTGTTTCATTTGTGATATTTTGTGTTCCCGGTAATTTATCATTGTTTTGTTTGAGGACAAACAAGAGTTTAAGTTGGGGAGAGTTGTTAGGTGCCAAATTGTGTTTATATTTAGTTTAATTAATGGCACATTTCGACCGTTTTTATCGGATATTCGTACAATTCCCTGAAGTTTTAGATAATTATTTATAGTTTATAATATTAAGCTTTCATTTTATGTTAATATGTGTTTTAGTTATGATTTTGTAGGTTTTAGCCAATTTTGGGGAAGTTTGGAGCTTGTTTTGAGCTTTGCAAGAGAGTGCCTGGCAGAAGTAAGCGCGCGTCGCACGGAGATGTGGGCGCGTCGCGCCCTGGGCAAGATATTTTGGAGCTTCAAAGCAGAGAGTTGCGCGCGTCACGCGCATGGGCGGTTTAAATTTCTTAAGTGTATTGGCGCGAAGCGCGCTGGAGGGCGCGACGCGCCCTGGACAGAAAATGTTTTTTCTATATAAAGAGTAATTCTGATTTTTTGGGGGTGGACCTTTTTCTTAAGAGCTAAAAAAACCCTAATCACTGTAGCAAACTAAGAATTGAAGATTGGAAGCCTTGATCGTCGATTATTCGCCTTTGATGCTTGTTGATCTTCATCCTTTACTTCTTGAGCAAGCTACCATTTTCATGGATAGCTAAACCCCTTTTGTATCAAGATAAGATGTAATCTTCCTAGCTTTTTGTATGTTTTTCTTGTGAATATATTATGTATGAACAAGTGATGATCAATATAGATGGTTTAGTTTGTTTATTAAAGCTTTTTCTTTGGTATAAGTGTTTGAGACATCAATATTTGTATCTAGATCTAACTTTATCATCTATCAAACTATAAATTGCAGACATGGATTTAGCGTTTGATGTTTACTTAGTATCGGTTTTAAAACGTTATTTGTATTGTTTAAACGGTGGAGAAATCGTCGATTAAACAATACGGTAAATCTAACTATATCGTTGCGGACACGGACGATATAGGCGTCGATACGTAATTATGTTGATCGTTACCATGTTCATATACGTATATTTATAAGGAGACATACAAATTTAGGTCGATGAAATCGAATCTTGATACATTTTCTTTAACTTAGAACTTTCATTAATTTACTCTTTGCTACTAAAAGAATTGAATGATCTTTTGCAAACCTAAAACTAAAGTAACATTAACTCAAGACAAAATAGGCTATAGAACGGCGGTGATATCGCAATAATCCCTGTGGATACGATGATAACGAAAAGTACACCACAATACTCTTTCAACACCTATCTAAGAGCCTTTCCAGGTAAGTCCTGTTTAAGACGTACCATAACCTGTCTAGGTAGTCAGTCCTGTTTAAGACGTTTCATATCTTTTTAGGAGCCTTTCTAGGTGAGTCTTAGTTAAGACATATCATGCCTTTCTAGGTAGCCTTCCTAAAATGCTTATCCAATCTTTTCTAAGACACACTTAATTCTTTTAAAGAACTCCTCAGTTAGTCTTTTCCAAGACATTCTTCCTAAGCGTTGTTCAAAGCCTAAGCTTCTTCGCATCAACCTTCGATATACCCTATTCAGGAACCTCTTCAGGTAGTCTTATGTAAGACATTATTTCCTCTCTCCTCAGATACAATCAAATGACCCAGGTCTGAAAAGCATACGCTTTAGACAAGTACCCTTCCAGGCAAGTAGATGGCATCTATAAGCCCATCTCCCACAGAACTCTTTCCCTACGCAAGCAAATTTCAGGGCATTTCAGTGTCCAATCATCTTCTACCTATTCAGGTTCAAGAAGATTGAACAGGGGCAGCTGTCATACCCCAAAATTTGCCTTCCATATTCGATTCACAATGATTCAAAATTCAAGATTCAATTCCAAAGCTTTGCTCAAACAATCCCAAGATCCACAGTCAACTGATTCAAACCTAAAAGTCAACCATAATCAGAGTATAGTCAAAGCCTCCCAATTTTGGTCAAACATCAAGTATGTGAAGCATAGCCATCATTTGATCAAAGATTGATCATGATTCCATTAATAGAAACTCAGAGATGAACGAATACGAAAAGGTTCAAATTAGGGTTTCTTAGGAGAAAGTCAACCCAACTTTGACTGGGCATAACTTTCACATGGAACATCAAAAATTCCCCACTCAAAGCCTATTTTGAAGGAAATTGGATTCTCTACAACTTTGTCTCTCACAAGCCAGGGCTAGAAAGGATTCATTTGAGAGATACAGTGCAAAAGATTACAGGTCATTTTTTCCCAAAGAGGATATGATCAAGATAAAAGCTCCAAATGAAAAATATATTCCAAAGTGGCTTATGGGGGACCTCTTGAGGTTTCCAAAAAGTATTAGAACTCTCTCATAGCTTGAAAATTGGGTGAGATATGCTTGATCAAAGTTGGGTGATTTTTGAGGACCAAATATGAAAAAAGGAGGTTCAAGTTGAGAAAATTTGCAAATGGGCCCATGGTTTTTTGTTACACTCTTGGTCCACAAGACATTAGCATGCCCAAAATTATTTTCCACGAAATTTAACATTATATTTGATTTAATATGATTTTTTATTTCATTTTAATGATTTAATTAACATAAAAATCAAATATTTTGATGGAGAATAGATTTTTAAGTATTTCCAATCACAATTAATGTCTAAAATATATTTAATTGCGTGCATACATGGATTGGAAAGATTTGATACAATATTGATCGAAAATAGTAGCTTGCCATTCAAGAAAGAAATCAAATTTCTCAAATATGGCAAAATTTGATTCAATAATCTTTGGGCTCTCTTTTTTAACCTAATTCATTCCAGTATAAGTATCAAACACAAGGGACCAGATTAGGGGACGAAATTCTGGAGAAAAAGGCACTTGCAAGAACTAAAAAAAGCACCAAAGAAGTTGAATTCGGTTTTGAAGAATTTGAAGCTTTCAACAAGAATTAAAGGTTTCAAAAGCTTCTACAAGGGATTTGGAATGTGTTTGGATCGCTTCTCTGCTTCAGTACCCCCAGAATAACCTCCTATAAGCCGAGGTAAGTCGTTCTAAACCTTGAATCGATTGGCACGATTTATGCATCCATGTGTTAATTTGCTTGCGCGTTATGATTTGTATGATGATTGTGAATGTTCTGGTGTGTTTAATTGGATTTCTGGGCACTCTATAGTGATCTGCCATTGTCGACCGAGCAAGGTATTAGGGTTCGTGGATTAGGGTTTTTCTGTAGGAGTTAAATTAGGGCTAATTGATGGTATAACTGAGTTCGCGTGGGTGGTACGAGGGTAGCCATGGGGTCGCGAAATATTTATTTACACTTATAGGCTATTCGCTATTTTTGTGGTTTGGGGTTGCTACGACTTATCCCTAGCAAATCTGTAGCTAAAGTTGCAGGTTCTTTGTGTCTTCTTGAAGAAGACGAATACGTGTCCTGGCACCGTTGGTTAGTTTAAATCCCCGCGCGCGTTTGCCCTTGTATGTTTCAAATCCACTATGTATTGAACTGGGCGCGTATAATAAGCGAGTTGCTTACCTTGTTGGCTTGGTAAGACGCGCATGCATGCAAGGGAAGGGTCGCGGGTTCGATCCCTCCCTCCAGACTATTTTTTATGAAAACACCATCCCAGTAATCCCATGTGCCACAGTCCCTACATTCTACCACGCGCCCTCATAATCTAACCATTGAATCTTCACCCTGCCAGATCTAACGCATTGAATCAAGTCCCTATAATATGAACTCTCAGCGCTGTCACACTGGACACAAATCCTAATTAACTTAAATAATTTTAATTATTTATTTTGTTTTAATTAATCTCTTTTAATATATTTATTTATGTATTAATAATTATTTTTATAAATAAATTAATATATGATAATAATATTAAAATGTCAATTTGTTGTTCATTCCGATTAAATCGATTAATCGCTATGATCAACAATAATTTTAATTAAAATTTTATTTAATTAAAATGCAATTCAATTATATTCGGTTAAATGGCTTCGACTATCTTATTAGTCGCGATGATTAACCTTTCTATTTTCCATACTTCAATTCATTATTCTTTTTAATCGAATCAATCGATTACGAGGGGTAATGATGCAAATTAATTATCAAAATTATAAAAAATACTACTATTCGTTATTAGTGATAATCAAATCAATTGATTAAAATTGGTAACGATACAACTTCAAATCTATTAACTATGGTAATTGAATCAATCGATTGCCGCGGTTAATAGTGCATACTAAAATCAGGGTTGTACGCCCAAAACTTTCAAAACACACTAAACCACGATACTACGGATTTTTATCCATTCAACCGCGATTTTCAAATCACAACTTCTAAAACTACGATAGGCCATTCAAAAAGCCTCCAAACAATTTCAAATACATTCATAATCAATTCTAAAGGCGTACAATCCTGTGCCCGAACTACGTAGACTCTGATCCTCCATAAGGAGGTACGTAGGCACTTGGTAACAAGGCGAGTCCCCTTCCTCCAAATCTTAATCATGTCTTTAACCCTATTAATTGTTTGTTACCTTTCTTTATGTTTTGCCATAACCCTTATCTTTGCAATGTTAACCTTTAGGAAAGGGTTGAGGGTGCCTAACACCTTCCCTCGACCTGAATATAGTATCTTACCCTGATCTCTATACTGCGTAGGGTTTCCTATTCGCCCTTCAGAATAGGTGGCGACTCTAAATTTATATTTTTAGGGCAGGTTGCTACACCATGAAACACCCCAAGGACAAGCATGATGTCTTTCGCATTGTTGCAATTGAAGAGGAAGTAGTGGAAGTGTGTAATCATATTCATACTTCTAATCCGTTGGAGAAAACTCTCATAGGAGCTTACAACAATTCCCTTGAAGATGAAGAAGAAGAAATCGAAGCTATTTTGGAAAAGTTGGAGTCTTGTGGAGAAATTAACCAAAAAGAGGAAAAGGTTGAGGAACTAGATGTGGATAGGAAAGATGAGGAAGCAAAGGTTGAGTTAAAGGTGCTGCCCACTCACTTGAAGTATGTCTTCCTTGGCGAAAATTTCACCAAACCGGTGATAATTAGTAGCGCTCTATCGCCTAAAGAAGAAGAAAGATTAATCGAGGTGTTGAAGAGAAATGAAGGAGCTTTAGGTTGGGTGCTGTCCGATTTGAAAGGAATAAGCCCGGCTTATTGTATGCACAACATCATGATGGAAGATGACTTCAAACCTATAGCACAACCACAAAGGCGTTTGAATCCGTCCATGAAAGAGGTGGTTAGGAAAGAAGTGGTGAAACTATTGGAAGCCGGGATGATTTACCCTATCTCCGATAGTGCGTGGGTGAGTCCGGTTCAAGTGGTACCAAAGAAAGGTGGGATGACGGTTATCCGTAATGACAAGAATGAGTTGATTCCTACAAGAACGGTGACCGGGTGGAGAATGTGTATCGACTATAGGCGGTTGAACCAAGCCACAAGAAAAGATCATTTTCCACTACCATTTATGGATCAAATGCTAGAGAGATTGGCCGGTAAAAACTTTTATTGCTTCTTAGATGGTTATTCGGGATATAACCAAATCACGGTGAACCCGGCGGACCATGAGAAAACGGCTTTTAGATGCCCATTTGGTGTTTTTGCTTATCGAAGGATGCCATTTGGTTTATGTAATGCACCGCCAACATTCCAACGGTGTATGCAAGCTATTTTCTCGGATTTGATTGAGGAGTGCATTGAAGTTTTTATGGACGATTTTTCCGTTTATGGTGCTTCTTTTGATCTATGCTTGAAGAATCTAGATGTGGTGTTAGGAAGGTGTGTAGAAACCAACCTTGTACTTAATTGGGAGAAATGCCACTTCATGGTTACTGAGGGAGTAGTTCTTGGTCATAAAATCTCATCAAGGGGTTTGGAAGTTGACAAGGCCAAAGTCGAGGTGATCGAGAAGCTGCCCCCTCCGGTCAACATCAAGGGAGTACGAAGCTTCCTTGGTCATGCAGGCTTCTATAGGAGGTTCATTAAATACTTTTAAAAGATAGCCAAGCCATTGAGCAACTTGCTCAACAAAGGTATGACCTTTAATTTTGATGAGTCATGTTTAGAAGCTTTTCATGAGCTAAAAGAAAAGTTGGTCACCTCACCCGTAATCGTTGCACCTAATTGGAAACTCGATTTTGAACTTATGTGTGATGCTAGCGATTACGTGGTCGGGGTTGTTTTGGGTCAAAGAAGGTCTAAAGTTTTTCATGCTATTCACTACGCTAGTAAGGTTTTGAATGAAGCACAAATCAATTATGCAACAACGGAAAAGGAATTACTAGCCATAGTGTATGCATTGGAAAAATTCAGAGCTTACTTGATTGGTTCAAAAGTTGTTGTCTACACGGACCACTCGGCTATCACATTTTTGTTGACCAAACTGGATTCTAAGCAAATATTAATTCGATGGATTCTTTTGTTGCAAGAATTTGACTTAGAGATCCGCGATAAAAAAGGGTCCGAAAATTTGGTAGCGGATTATTTGTCTCATTTGGTCAATGTAGATGTGACGATGAAAGAAAGTGAAGTGAGAGAGGAGTTCCCGGACGAGAAACTCTATGCAATACAAGTGAGGCCTTGGTTTGCCGATTTTGAAAATTTTAAGGCAACCGGTTTGATACCGGAAGACCTCACTAGTAATCAAAAGAAAAAGTTCTTTTCCGATGTCAAGCAATATGTGTGGGATGACCCATACTTGTTCAAAGTAGGAGTGGACAGCATTTTGAGAAGGTGTGTCACGAGTGAAGAGTCCAAAGAAATTCTTTGGCATTGTCACAACTCTCCTTATGGAGGGCATTATAGCGGATTACGTACATCCACAAAAGTCTTACAATCGGGATTTTATTGGCTGTCATTATTTAAAGATGCTCATGAGCATGCTAAAAGTTGTGATCAATGTCAAAGAAGTGGGGGAATAGGCAAACGAGATGAAATGCCACTAACCAACATGCTAGAAGTTGAAGTATTTGATTGTTGGGGTATTGATTTTGTTGGCCCGTTTCCTCCGTCTCTTGGTAATGAGTATATTCTAGTTGCGGTTGACCATGTATCCAAATGGGTTGAAGCGAGTGCTTCACCCAAGGCCGACTCCAAAACGGTGATCAAATTTTTAAAGAAACACATATTTTCCCATTTTGGTATGCCTAGAGTGTTGGTAAGTGATGGTGATTCTCATTTTTGTAATGCACCACTGGAAAAAGTGTTAGAACACTATGGTGTCAAGCACAAAATCACTACTCCTTACCATCCTCAAGCTAATGGTCAAACCGAGGTCTCTAATAGGGAAATTAAGCAGATTCTTGAGAAAACCGTGTCAAGTGCAAGGAAAGAATGGTCTTTGAAGTTGGATGAAGCTTTGTGGGCATATCGTACCGCGTTTAAGGCTCCAATAAGTTTGACACTGTTTCAAATGGTCTACGGTAAGACTTGTCATTTGCCGGTTGAATTGGAGCATAGAGCACTTTGGGCTCTCAAATTTTTAAACTTTGACTCCAATTTAGCCGGATTGAAACGGAGAGACCAACTTCATAGAGTTGAAGAATTGAGAAACACCGCCTACCACTCGAATAAACTCTACAAAGAAAAAGTGAAAAAGTACCATGATGGTAAAGTAAGGCTGTAACTCGGTGAACTGACTTTTATTTTTATGAGCAACAATGTTGCGGTAAGCATGAGTCGCCACCGACTTTTATTTTGTCCAATTTTAGGAAAGTTAAAAAGTACAGAAAAAGACCTTTTAAAAAGAAAACGGGTTCGGGGGGTAGATTATGAAAAGGGAAGGTGCAAGCACCCTTTTCATCTGTAGTTATCTACGGGCTCTTAATTTGCTTAGCTCATGTTTGTTTGTTTTGAGTTGAAAAGAGGCATAAGGACTTTAGCGTGAATGCGTAGCCTTAGTTTTTCGAAAGAGTGTTGAAAAGATATTTTTGTTGAGCTAGGCAGATTAAGAACACTACCCTAACTAATTGGTCCTTTTCTATACTTTTTACGGTTCCTAGGATTATCCATACTATATAGAAGTAGGAAATCCTTGTTTATATTGGACGTATGGGTCATCGAAGGGTCATCGAGGTCGTTTGAAAGCAACAAGTAGAGGTACCTTTAGCAAATTCGAAGGGACAATCATCGTTTTGTAGGCAGCCATTCGAGGGACTAGATCATATCATCGTAGGCAACATCGTGGGTCATCGAGGGACTTATGATCTTTGCGATGATTTTAATCGAGGGACTTTTGCTAATTGGTACCTCTACATTTCGAGGGACACGACCTTATATTCGAAGGCAACCGAGAGAGGCATACCCTAAGGGTGGGTGTGTGAACAAGTAAAAATAGTGTGTTATTTTCAGTTATTTAATCCTGAGTTAGTGAGCTATGTCCAGTTATTATCTTGCCATACAATCCTATTAACATTCATCTAAGCAGTTAAGTATTTGCGGAAAAGTATAGTGCAGAAAGTAAAATGTCCTACGCTATTACAGGGCTTTGGGAATGGGGATTACATTTTACAATTATTGGAAATAAAAAGTATAAAATATTGAGTATGCATTTGAGAATATCCATGAGAATAGTTAATAGCTCGAATGTACCTCGCAACAAACCAAAAAAATGTTAATCACATATATATGTAGAATGACGCATGAATAGAATGGCAAAAACTATCTAAAGAAAATATAAAACTAAACATACTAAAAGTTTTAAAGGAAAATTAGAGTAAACAAAATATTTTTGAATTTTGATATTTAAATAGAAATTAAAAGTTAACTAAAATAAAATATATATATATATATATATATATATATATATATATATATATATATATATATATATATATATATATATATATATATATATATATATATATATATATATATATATATTTTGTATTATTTATAAAACTAAATTAAATGACTTAATGCAAATGACACATATTTCTGTGTTTCTATATGAAAATAAAACTCTAAATATTAACACAATTTTTTTATATAAACAAAGTTAATTAAACTCCAGAAACTAAATGCATAAAAAAACTAATTAATAATAAGTTAAACAAAAGCAAGATTAAATGAAACTAAACTAAAACTATTAGTACATTAAAGTGAGACAAGGGTGTAAAAAAAACGGCCTGGTTAGCAAGAATAGGTCCAACATCCAAATTATAAAAAAAGGATCCTATTCTAATTTTGATTAATTAATTAATAAAATATAACAAAAGGATTAAAAATTAGACTAAAGAACTTAAAGTCACGTTTCAATTCAATGTGTGGTTTTTCTTGCTAGGTTTTGACTTTTTCAAAATTACAACTTCCACCACTTATGTTATGACACTCAGGCATTGGTTTGATTAATTAAAAAAAATAGAAAAAAGAAAACACCATTAAATTAGACAAATAGAGAAACTACAAATTCTAGATCTAATTCTCTTCCTCTCTTTTTCATGCTTCTTCATCACCTGTACATTTTCTCCAAACAAAGGTAACAACAATATAACATTGTACCTTATCTTAACACAGTAGCAACGGGAACGTACCAAAATCGGAGCTTTAGCGAATGGGCAGCGAAAGAGGATACTCACGCGGCGAAGAGTGGCGGTCCAGCCGCGTTTGGCCGACGATGGGGGTTGTCTCCGGTTGGCTTGCGTCGGAGGTTGCAGGGCGGAGTGGTTATCCACGGTGTGCTGCTGCGGTCGTTGTTGTTATTGTTGGTGTCCGATGCTATGGTTAGCTTCGTCGATTTGCGGCAAGAAGAGTATCTTTCAATCCGATTCCTTTTCTGCTTTTGTTTTGTTTACCGTTGATAAAGAACTACTGCAAAAAGAGTTAAATAAAATAAATATTGTTATGAAGTTAAATTTTTATGTAAAGATGATGACTGGTTGCATGGATGAATTGTTAGTTGTGGATATTTTCTTCGTTTGAGTCATTCTGATGGTGTAAGGTTGACTTCATGAAGAATTTGGAACATGGTTTATTTGGTTTGTGTAGGTGATGTTAATGGTTTGTTATGGCTTTGGTAGTGATAATATGAATGGTTTTCTGTTAGTGTAATGTGGTTTATGAGTTTTTGTTGGTAGAATACGTCCCCGGAGAGGGTTAGGATTTGTTAGCCCTTATAGCGTCAATGGAACCAAGAGCCAGTTAATTGTCATCAAGGCCTTGTCTTCTATAGTTAATTTCCTTTTAATTTTTGAAGATGCTGTCTTAAGGTTGTTTTGGAAGGTTGAATGATTTTGTCTGC
Source organism: Vicia villosa (assembly GCF_029867415.1). Lineage (NCBI taxonomy): Eukaryota > Viridiplantae > Streptophyta > Magnoliopsida > Fabales > Fabaceae > Vicia > Vicia villosa. Next base: position 34,181,406 of record NC_081183.1, on the reverse strand, counting down.
TTACTGTTTTGGAAAGAGTTGGAAATCTCTAAATAATAAAGCTAATGATAATTATAAAAATCTACCTAATAATATATACATATACATTTAAAATAATCTAATATTTGAAGAAATAACATCTAAATCATTTTTTTTATTTTATAATTTTTTTGGTTATTTTTGAATAAAAAGTGAATAAAAGCATAAAATTGAATATAAAAAAAATGCTTAATTTAAAAAAACGAAAATTCAATTAAATAATAAATAAAAAAAACATTTTTTTTGTGATTTTTGAAATAAAAATTAAAATTAAAGTTAGAAAGAAATAAAAGGAAAAATGTCGGAAGTGGGATTCAAACCCGGGACCTTGTACCTGCAAACCTTACTTCCTTACCAATTGTGCTATATTACTTATTCGAAATAAAAAGCCAATTGAAAGTTTAAGAAGCATCAATCAATATTTTGCTATTTAAAATATAACAATTTAAGAGTAAACTATTATATTTTAAAATAGATTTTAAATCGAATATTTATAAAATTCAGGATATCAATGTAAATGAAACCTAGATTTTATAAAAACCCAATTTTTGAAATAGTTTTGAATTTTTGAAAAGTGTGGGCAAAATTTGGGGTATGACAGCTGCCCCTGTTCAATCTTCTTAAACCTGAGGATGTAGATTGGTTTGTGTGCCTATCGGAATCTGAAGGTGGAAGAGGATTGAACACTAGAATACCCAGAAATTTGCCCTTGTTGATGGAGGGACTTTTGTATGAGATGGGCTTAAAGATGCCATCCGGAGGTTGACAGAGAACTGTCTGAGATGGGCTTAGAGATGCCACCTTACTGAGATGCTTGTCAGCAACCTGGGGGGTCATGCTTCCCATAGCGCGTATATGATAGATCTTCAGAATGTTTAGGGTTCAAGCTTCCAAACGTATATCTGGAATAGAGATTCATAGATGTTCGGGGTTCGAGCTTCCGAAACATCTACCATAGAATTCAGATCAATCGGGGTTCAGGCTTTCGAAACATATCTGCCGTAGATTTCAGAACATCCGGGGTTCAGGCTTCCGGAACGTTTCCGTTGTAGAATTCAGATTATCCAGGGCTCAAGCTTCCGAAACATATCTGTTGTAGAATTTAGATCATTTGGGGTTCAAGCTTCCGAAACATATCTGCCGTAGATTTCAGAACATCCGGGGTTCAGGCTTCCGGAACATATCTGCCGTAGATTTCAGAACATCCGGGGTTCAGGCTTCCGGAACGTTTCCGTTGTAGAATTCAGATTATCCAGGGTTCAAGCTTCCGGAACATATCTGTTGTAGAATACAGATCATTCGGGGTTCAAGCTTCCGAAACATATCTGCCGTAGATTTCAGATCATCCGGGGTTCAGGCTTCCGGAACGTTTCTGTCGTAGATTTCAGATTATCCGGGGTTCAAGCTTCCGGAACATATCTGTTGTAGATTTCAGATTATCCGGGGTTCAAGCTTCCGGAACATATCTGTTGTAGAATTCAGATCATTCGGGGTTCAAGCTTCCGAAACATATCTGCCGTAGATTTCAGAACATCCGGGGTTCATGCTTCCGAAACGTTTCTATCGTAGATTTCAGATTATCCGGGGTTCAAGCTTCCGGAACATATCTGTTATGGCTTTGGTAGTGATAATATGAATGGTTTTCTGTTAGTGTAATGTGGTTTATGAGTTTTTGTTGGTAGAATACGTCCCCGGAGAGGGTTAGGATTTGTTAGCCCTTATAGCGTCAATGGAACCAACAGCCAGTTAATTGTCATCAAGGCCTTGTCTTCTATAGTTAATTTCCTTTTAATTTTTGAAGATGCTGTCTTAAGGTTGTTTTGGAAGGTTGAATGATTTTGTCTGCTTACTGTTTTGGAAAGAGTTGGAAATCTCTAAATAATAAAGCTAATGATAATTATAAAAATCTACCTAATAATATATACATATACATTTAAAATAATCTAATATTTGAAGAAATAACATCTAAATCATTTTTTTTATTTTATAATTTTTTTGGTTATTTTTGAATAAAAAGTGAATAAAAGCATAAAATTGAATATAAAAAAAAATGCTTAATTTAAAAAAACGAAAATTCAATTAAATAATAAATAAAAAACATTTTTTTTGTGATTTTTGAAATAAAAATAAAAATTAAAGTTAGAAAGAAATAAAAGGAAAAATGTCGGAAGTGAGATTCAAACCCGGGACCTTGTACCTGCAAACCTTACTTCCTTACCAATTGTGCTATATTACTTATTCGAAATAAAAAGCCAATTGAAAGTTTAAGAAGCATCAATCAATATTTTGCTATTTAAAATATAACAATTTAAGAGTAAACTATTATATTTTAAAATAGATTTTAAATCGAATATTTATAAAATTCAGGATATCAATGTAAATGAAACCTAGATTTTATAAAAACCCAATTTTTGAAATAGTTTTGAATTTTTGAAAAGTGTGGGCAAATTTTGGGGTATGACAAAGGCCAAAATAATTTCATGAAGGGCAAATGGTACTCCTATTCAATTCTATGATGAAACTTTTTCCGGGCAAATTAAAGTCCAAATGGTCGGGACCGTTCATGGTTAAGGAAGTGCGAAGTTATGGGGCCGTTGTGTTGGAAGATCCAAAAACAAAAGCAAACTGGACGGTCAATGGTCAAAGGTTAAAGGTGTATCATGGTGGTGAATCAAATCGGGACGTGTGCGTTCTCTCACTCGTCGAGCCTTGAAGCTCAATGAACTGTCGAGCTCGAACGATGTTAAACAAAGCGCTTGTTGGGAGGTGTTATACCCCAAAATTTGCCCACATCTTTTTTCAAGAAAACTCCAATCTGAAAAATAAGAGTCTCATATAATTATGGATTATTTCAACAAATATCCTGACATATGAAACGCTTAGTTTTTAGAATTTTTCTTATACAGTAATTTGGCTTGCAGTTGAATTTATTCTTATGCAAACGCCAAATACTGTTTATTACTTCACACATGCTATTTATTTATTTACAGATAAATAGTACTGACACAATTGGTACAGAGTTAAATCTTTTTGCAGGCGCAGAATCAGGAAACTCAGACTGTACTGGTAACAGTATATATTAGTTATTTATTATGTCTGTGTTTTTCTAACAAGTCATGTAAATAAACTTTCATTTTTCACATAAAACAAAAACAACAAAAAAAAAAGAAAATCAACTTTGACTGTTGATTTTTCACTCTAACTGCTACGTCAATACCTGAACAGTCAGTCGACAGCCAAACTGCTGGCAGTACAATTCTCAGTGTTTTGTACCATCAATCAAATCAATCTTTCACAATTCAAAATTCCAAGATCTTTGTGCTAGAAGTCTTCTGAATATCACGCGATTAGCAGAGACTCAACACTGCACAAAAATCAGGTACGCTTAACTGTCTCCTACATAAACAGTCCCTAATCAGGGTTTTTCTTGTTTTTACAGGAGCAACAAGTTTTTGAGAGCTCAAATGGATTTCATACACATCCATATATCTCAAAGTACCATCATACAAATTTTCAAACTTCAATTCACTCAGACGCACCGTCAGCAGCTCAAACAGTCAACAGACGACCCGTTTGACCAAAAAAGTCAACAGACAGTCAAAAATGAATTTTTTTGTCAAAGTCCATATTTTGTCAAAGGATTCATCATTTGATCATTGGATGATCATAATTCATCAAGGAAAGATCAAAAATCAACAAAACCCTAAGATTCAAAATTAGGGTTTTTGCCTGAAAAGTCAACTCAACTTTGACTGATCATAACTCTCTCATCCTTCATCCAAAAAATTCAAACCAAAGCTCATTTTGAAGGAAATTCAATTATCTTTCAAATGCAATTGATCCCATGGTCATTGCATTCACCATTTGAAAAATATGATCAAAGACATTACAGGTCATTTTCAAAGTCAACAAAAAGACACTTTTTTCAAAAGGACACACAAGGAGCACCAAAAATCATTTTGACATGAGACCAAAGACATTGGTTAGAGGACTCTTTGAGGTTTCCAAAAAGTGCAAGATCTCCTTCATATGACAAAAATTGAGGGATTTACACCTTGTTGAAGTTGGCTAAAGTTTGGGAAAATGCATGAAATCAACATTGCTCAAAAATGTATTTTTTCCAAATGGGGCCAAGTTTTCAGCATTCAAACATCATTTCCATGATGTTATGGGCCTCCCACGACCAAGACTAAGCCCACACCTTTTTTATCCATTTTTGGCATGATTTTATCTTATTTTAAGATTAAAATTAAAAGGAAAATGGATGGATAAATGGTAGCTTAACTTCCAAGCATGACTCACCCAAGGAATCTTCATCTTTCTGCAGAGAATTGAAGAGCAAGGCAGATGCATTGAAGACAAGATGACTTGGTCAATAATTCAAAGCTTTTTTAATATAAAAAATGCAAGAATTCCACAAAGGCAACTAGTTGCTTCTTAGCTTCAATTCTAAGCACTCAATGCTTATAAATAGGCTAGCATGCTTCAGTAACATGGGAGACAAATCAGAAACAAAGCCTTGCTCATATACACTTGTAACCACTTGAAAAAATTCAAAGAAAATCCAAATTCGAGTTTTTAATTTCAGTCCATTTCAATACAAACTAAGCATTCAAACATCATCTCTGAGCTTCACTGAAGCTATTCCAATCAATTGCAAGTCTTAAACCTCATTGAATCGAGCTATATAGGCCACGGTTTGTTCAAACTAAAACCAACTTATATCTCATAACACACGCATATTTAACAAGATGTAGATGCATAATTGTGTTTGGTTTGAAGCTCTGGTCGTTTCTGGAGCTTCAATTGGATTTTAATGGCTGTTTGTAGCATATACCATTTTAGGGTTTTCTTAGCTCAAAATTAGGGTTCTTCATTAGGGCCAAAATTAAAACAAATTAAGGGCAGGGTTACATTCAGTGGAACAAGACGAATCCAATGGTACCATCGCGCCTGATTTTTATGCTTGTTTAACCCTATTCGTTATTTTGCAGATTTAGGGTTCACTTACTATAGCGCTTTTTTACAAAAGCGCTGTTAAAGGCCTTGTCTGAAGGTTGAAGACGAAGACGTGTCTTCCTCCCATTGGTTCAGAAGCGCGCGCGTGTTTTTTAAATTTATCTCTAATCAAGTGTTTTGCAGGTGTAACGTGTACCATGTGCCTCAAAGTCTGGACCATCTGATCTTGCTTAACAGCTCATCCAACGCCTCAGAACACGCATGCGCATCATACTCCCTCATTTAATTTCCACATCTGATCAGTATCCTTTTATCTCTTATTTTTATTTTAATTTCTTTGTTAAATTAATTAAAAATAGTTTTAAAAATCCAAAAAATACACAAAAAATATTTTTAGAATTCTAAAATAATATATTATTTTCTGAAATAAAAATATTTTATTTTTCTTCAAAATTTCAATATTTTGCATAATTAATTAGTATATATTTATATATTTGCTTTTTAATTATTCTAACCAATCAAAAAAATCATAAAAAAAATTGTTCTTTATATAAAATATTGTTTATATATTATAGACTAATTTTGTACATATTTTGAATAATTTTCTCTTTAAGTTTTAATTATTTGTGTAATTATTTGCATAATTATGTTTTAGTTAGCTTAATCAATTTCAAATCAATTTCAAAAATTCCAAAAAAATTAGTTTTGTTTTAAAATTAATTGACAAATATTTTGTACATATTTTAAACTTAATTTCTAGGTTTAAATCTATTTTCATCTTTTTTCTTCATTTTAATTTAATTAATCATGCATTAATGTCATACCCCAAAATTTGCCCATACATTTTCTCCTATCCAAGTTCAAATCAAGGCATGGTGACTCAAAGACATCCCTCCCAAACAAAAGAAACAAGGTTGCTCAATTAGGGTTTCTAGGTAAAAGTCAACCAAACTTTGACCAGCCATAACTCTCCCATACTTTCTTAGAAATTCCTCAACCAAAGCTCATTTTGAAGGAAATTGAATTCCTTACAACTTTGTCTCTCACATGCCAAGGCTAGAAACGCGCCATTTGAGAGATATAAGCTAAAACATTACAGGTCCTTCTAGAAAGCACGTAAAAAGCTGTTTTTTACAAGAGCGGTATCATCATGATAAAATCTCCAAATAAAAAATATGTTCCAAAAGAGGTCTGTAGAAGACATCTTGGGCTTTCCAAAAGATCCTAGAACACTTCCATATGAGAAATATTGAAGGAGTTATGATTGATAGAAATTGAAAAAAAATCAAGAAAGGCATGAAATTTCAAATTGAGAGATCTTAAGTTTCTTAGTATTGGGCCTCTACTTTCAAATGTCCACTTGAGTTCAAGACCATAAGAGGCCCATATATCAATTCCCTCCTATTTTGTGATTTTTTATTATTTTAATTATGAATTTATTCTTTTATATTTATAATTAGATTAAAAAAATTCATAATTAAGTGGGAAAAATATTCAGAGATTCTCCAATTCTAAAAATACAAAGAATCGTGTGATGATGGTTGAAGATTTGATTGGTGTTAATTGAAAATTAGAATGGAAACTTTTTGTACTATTTCAAAAATCAAATAATCTATTGATTAAAACAAATTTTGGTTCTAACCTAAATCCATATCTATAAATATCTAATCCTAATCAGAAGAGAGGGGGGGAGAATTTCTGGAAAAAAGAGGATTTTCGACGGCCAGACCCTTACTCCAAGCTTCAAAAAATCGTGAAAAAAGCTACATAGCAGACAAAAGCACAGGTTGATTAAAGGCGTTCCAAGCATCAAGGTCAAGTCGTCGACCTTCTCTGAATCATTCTGGGTTACTACAAGTCATCAAGCACTTCCAGAATCGCACCTGTCGTCGGTCACGGTTTGAGCAAATTTCCCAATTTTGATTTCATACATACACACGTTTTTACCGTGATTTAATTATATATTTATGTTTTTGATGATGATTACAAGCGATCTGGATTGTTCAATTTTGTTTTAAGCACAGGTACAATCATCTACCATTAATAGGGTTTGCAAGATATGAATTGGGATTCTTGGATATAACCGGAATTGGGGAGAATTAATGCCATACCCGAATCCGTGATGATGATACGAACGCAACCATGTGTCCTTTTTTGATTTTCATGCCCGTTTTGAGTTTTTGTGAGTTGCAGGTCTACAGCCACGCTTGCAAAACGTTGCCTAAAATCTATACGTTTCTGGAAAAAGCAACGAGGAAGATGAGGAGGGATGGCGCACAGGTTCTGTTTTTTTTATTTTTAATTATTAAAATTTGATATATAATTATTCGCGCGAGATATTTGCAGCGAACAAGTTATGGTTGAGTGGCAGATGCTGGCATCAGAAGGTCATTATGCATGAGGGAGAGTGGGTTCGAATATATATATATATATATATATATATATATATATATATATATATATATATATATATATATATATATATATATATATATATATATATATATATATATATATATATATATATATATATATATATATATATATATATATATATATATATATATATATATATATCCATGTTTTAATGATAGTTTTTTCTAGATAATAAATTTGTTTTATTCATTAAATCCTTTTTCATAAACCTAAAATTTGTATTTTATATATTTTTTTTATTTTTTTTATTTTATTGATTGTTTTAAATTATTTTCTTTCATCTAAATAATTTTTATAAAAACCATAAATAATTCCTTTTAATTAATAAAATCGTGAGAATGTCATATAATTCAATTACTTTTATTTTCAATTTCATTAATTAGTTAGAGTACCAATAATTAATTAAATTATCTTATTTATTCTATTAGCCTGGATTAACTTGTGCCCGAATCAGGGTTTGCAAAGACCACATATACACTAAAAAAAATGTTTCGTATATTCTTTTCAGGATTCTTCTTCCAATACACTCCGAGTACGCGCCACGCCCTTGACAAAGATAAGTATCTAATTTATTTTAAAGTCAATTTTGGTTCCCTTTTGAATTTAGGATTCACCCTTAAACCTACCCTCTTGAGCTGTGCATACATTCATCCTTTTTCTTTATGCCCAGCTTTTCAGGGTTACCCCAAGATCTTCCTATTACACGTCCTACCAATCAAAAGCTAAGTTTCTAAACTTTTTCTTTTTCTTATATTTTATTACTTATTTTGATTAAATATTATTTTGTTATTTTGCCTCGAATAGCCAATACACTCATTGCCTTCTTTGCTTTTTGTCAACTTAATGGTCAGGGTCAATGCTTCATACTTCAAGGCAAATCACTGCCCATCAACCTTCATCAATCGAAGCTAAAAGTTTGTCAACTTGCCAAAGCTACGGAAATTGGTAACCCTAAACCTTACTTTTAATTACTTGTGTCAAACCCTATTAAGGGATCCGCTGGTTTCATTGTCCCCTTCCCCCTATTATTATGTAATTGTTTACTGGTTGTATTGATTGGCCTTGAAGGCACTTAAATTGTATCATTATTTTAATTGTTGTGGTTAGTAAAATAGGGAGTGCAACCATGAATTGGACATAGATCACTAATTACAAGATAAAAATATCTGAATTAACCACATGATTGTGCCACACACACACCTTTAGGGTAATCCCTCTGGTAGCCTTGTTGCCTTATTACTGTTGCCTTGTTGCCTTATCGATAATGTCTTAAAATAGTCAAGTCCCTCGATTCCGAGGATACCTAAAGCAATGTTGCCTTCAAAGTTATTGAAACTCCCTCGAGGTTGCTTTATAAGAATAATTGTCCCAATTGCTAAGGTATCCTCGCATGATGCCTAAAATATTAAATGACTATTTTATCCTTCCCTTAGACTACCTGCCCTCTTTATGGCATGGGACAGTCTTATGGCGAACGATACTCTCGATGACCCTTAACATCCAATTGAAAGGCTTCCTACCCTTTTATGGTATGGATAGACCCTTTCGCCCGAAAGGCTAAAAGAACTTTTTTAAAAACTTAGGGTAGTTGCTATTAATTGCTTGCTCTAATTCAAAATTCAAATTCAAACTCTCTTTCCCACCAATTTTCAAATAATTTTCAAAAAGACTACGCTTATTTACAAGCTAAAGTTCTTCTTCAAAGTTTTTCTATTCACACCCTACTTTTCAACCAAATCAAACATTTTTGAAAACAAGTGAGCTAAGCAATTAAGAGCCCATGGATAACCATGGATACAAAGGGTGCTTTTTAAACCTTCCCTTTGTATAACTTACCCCCCGAACTCAAAATCTATTCAAAGGCCTTTTTCTGTTCTTTTAGCCTTTCCTAATTGGATAAAATAAAAGTCGGTGGCGACTCTTGCTATCCGCACATTTCGAAAAAGTCAGTTCACCGTATTACAGAACTGGCGACTCTGCTGGGGATACTTTCGATTAAAAGAGGGGTTACCTTAGAGTTTAGGATTCATTTTAATTGTTTGATTTGTCTGCTTTATATTTCAAAGGCTGTTTTGGGTATTTACTTGTGTGAAAGATCCTAACCCGGATCTGAGAACCTTAGGTAAATGGCATGAGACCAAGGAGACTGCACAGCGTATACTGATGTGGTTGATTTGGTGGCCATCGTTAGTGTGACACATTGGTTTGTCCTGGTGTTCCTTGGGATCCGACTCGAGGAAACACTTGGCTGCTGCGTGGTGTCATCAAGCACTAATTTGCCCTAGAACCCTAGTTGAACTTGACCTTGGCCTATTAGAAAGTAGCGAGATGGCTGGCTTTGGTTCCGACCGAAGTTGGTTGATACTCGAAGCTACACTCATATGGACTGGACTTTCAGGACCTTCTCGGTCGGTGATTCGATTGCCGAACTGAGATAAGCGCCTTCGAGAAAGGTCAATGATATGAGCTCCCTAGAACCCGAACTTTATATAGGACAGGTTGAACCAACTAAACTTCAGTGGGGAGGGTACTTACCTACGAACTTCACGCAAGCCTTTAAACTTAAGGACACTAGTGTGACTTGTCTGTGCTTGCTACTAACCCTTTGGTTTCCTTGCAGGTTTTTCTTGTGGGGCTCACTGATCCTTATTACCTTACGTTTCGTCAGATGCATTGCATCCGCATAACATAATGACATCATGACATCATAACATTGCATGTTCACTAACCCTTTCAAGGATCTTAGGAATTTAGGGCGCACAATTTCAGGTACTCTTATCAAGGACCGAATTTCTAATCAAGGGGCAAGAGGATTTACTTTCCTCTTGCCACATACCTTCCATTTCAGAGACACTGTACCTATCAAGGGGCAAGAGGATTTATTTTCCTCTAGCCATGTACCTTCAAAGTCGGAAGTTCCCGAATCAGAGGCTATGACCCACTGGATATGGTGAGCTTGATTCCCATAGAAGAACATCCAAAGATCATAATTCTTCAAACGAATAAGCGACCAAATCATTTTTTACGTTGCTAACTAAATTTCCGGAGATCCTTGAAAATATTGCATCTGCATTCACAGGTTCCCACCACAGGTTTCTCACCTCCTCGCTGTCTATTTCAGCATAAATGGATCTCGAGCAATCAGTCAAAAATCTTCAGGCTCGGAATAACCAATTCCGAGAGGTGATCTTTAACTTGGCCAAGGGGCAAGAAGAATTAAAGGTACTCCTAATCTTGGGGTACAATTACAATGCGAGATGCGCTTATTATTTGAATAATCCTGGTTATGGTGTAAAGGATGGTAGACCGTTGAAGCATGCCATTAAAGATTTAATCATGACACTCAAATCAGAAAAGACCACGACAATGAAGTCACGACAACTGAGTCACGACAACGAAGTCACGACAACTGAGTCACAATAATGGAATCACGACAACTAAGTCACGATAATGGAGTCACGACAACTGAGTCACGATAATGGAATCACGACAACTGAGTCACGATAATGGAATCACGACAACTGAGCCACGATAATGGAATCACGACAACTAAGTCACGACAACGAAGTCACGACAACTGAGTCACGATAATGGAATCACGACAACTGAGTCACGATAATGGAATCACGACAACAAAGTCACGACAACTGAGTCACGATAATGGAGTCACGACAACTGAGTCACAACAATCAATTCACTCATATGATCCAGACGCTCAGGGCAATCGAGCCAACGAATTCTAACACCTACTATAAACCCAATGCGAGGCGCGCGTACCATTCCAACAGTCTTGGACATTACACAAACAATTGTTGGACATTAAAGAATAAGATTCAAGATCTGATCAATGACGGAGAAATCAAATCCAACCCTCCTGAAACCCCTGTGGTAATCACCGCTCCTATGCCTAGTCATGACATGACTGATTAACGTCTCGACGGACGAACTTTTGGATCATTAGTTCTACTTTCATTTGCAATTTCTTTTCTGTTTGTTTAAACATTTGACTCATGATAGACATTATCTGTTTTAATAATCATCATCAGTGCATTGCATATGTTTGTCTTGAATAAATTATTTCGCTATCACTCATTTTAAATTATGCCTTTACTTTGCATGTGTTTTGTGATATTCAACTCCTGCTAAAGTTGTATACCTTTTGAGGGAGGATGACGAAAACGATACCGCAACCTCATATAGTATGCTTTTGAGCGGACTATGCTGACGATGTACAGGCATTGTTTCAATTCCTAAACAGTGGAGATATAAGGAGGATAATCCCTCGTCAACCCCTTTGAGCCTAAGAAGTAGAAGTTTCTTTCTTGTATTAACTAAAACCCTTGATCATAACCTGGGGCAGGGTAGTTCTCAGTTAATTTGGCTGTGCATTCTAGTTTAAGAGAATCATTCATTACGCCTTTCAACAAAGGGTTCAATCACAAGCGATCATCCGTACACATCAAAGAAATGTTGGAGATGTCAAAAGCCAATGATGGTTCATCAATCGTCAAGCGAGGCAGTCAATATCTTTCAAAAAAGAAAAAAAAAGTGAAAAAACATATATACAAAGAAAAGCCTGCTAAGTCAAAAATCAAAAAGAAGACTTAGGCAAAAATCAAGGCGTCCCGCTGACTGTAAGTTCAAAAGAGACAGTTCAGGCAAAAGTTAGGGATATCAAAAAATGAAAGAAGAGAAGTTAATAAATTCCTAAACAACACAATGTTGTGACTACCAAAAGGAAGAAGTGACTGCCATCTCAAAAGTTCTCTTTGCTTATGAACCATCGTCAAAGGTGTAAATCCAAAAGTCTCTTGGAACCTGAATGCATAAGTTGAATTAACTGAGCTTAGGATCGAAGATCATCACGAAGATGGGTGGGTACGATCAAATTTTGAGCCTTTATCCTTCGTTTCTTAAACCGTAAACCAAGCCACGTTACAACCCTTAAAAGTCCTAACTGAAGCATGGTTAGTTCGAAAGCATACTGTCACAAAAAAGGTATCCTGACTCCTTAAGGTTTACCACAAATGCTGAGTTGACACTTCGTTTTTTACAAACATCACGTTTTTATAAACATCATGCTTTTACATATCCAGTTTTAATGTTTTTCAACAAACTCAAGACAGACATATGCATTGCATCTCATGAACTCATTATTAAACATATTCTGCTACATAATTTCAAGTGTTAGCATCAGAAAGAACTTGCACAGGGTACAACTAATGACTGAAAGTTATCCCGACAGACAATATTACTCCAAGAAGCAATGTCTCCTACGTATACAAGGGGCACGATACGTTTTTTCCAATCAATCTGGGGCAATCAAGTCAAGATTCCAAGAATCTCTCAAAAGCCAAACAATCAAAGGCATACACCTCAAGTAGGTTTCAAGCTATGTTCCTGATCAAACTGAGGCAATCAAGTCAAGATTCTGAGAATCTCTCAGGATGCCAAAATAATCAGGGGCATCATCCTGAGTTTACGATTACTGAGGGCATGTCGCCCATAGCGCACATCTCATAAAGTCCTCGTGAGGCGAATCTTTCCAAAGCTCTTACTAGCGGGGGCAAACCTATGCAAGTCCAGTTTGACATCTTGATCAACATTCAGTGACATGTCCTAAATCCAGGAATGGCAGGTACTATAATGCTAGGGGCAATATTCAAGACACCCACGTCTCCCCCACAGAGTCGGGTTCACAAGATCATATCCCCACAGAGCAATCATTAAGAAGATATCTTCAAATGCTCTCGTCCCGACAAAGATATGGCTCCCCAATAGAGTTTACATCTTCAACACAACCGGTTTCTTCAACACTTCGCTCTTCTCCAACATGGTTTACTAATATTTTTTATTCCCAATCAGGGTGCGTCAAGTTACTGATTGTCCCCAAGCAGAAATCATAAATCACCAGCTGAGCATCTTCAAGACAAGATCAGACATCAAAATCACAAAGACACAGAGATTCATTTTCTCAACCAAGACAACATGAATCATACTCACATATCATATGACATAAACATATTCATACATTACATTACCTCGCAATGAATCCATCCATAAACATACAAAGTTTCTCATTTATTTTGAGAGACTCATTACATAATACATGCATCATGACACCGCATAAAGGCTAACTATACCTATTGCAGGATACAGGTACAGACAAATGAACGAAGTCTCCAACTTTCCAAGATCTAAATCATTTACCACAAACGGTAAATGACACGATCACTTTCAAAGATCTAATTCAGTTACTACGAACGGTACTGACACGGTCAACGCTCAGAGATCTAATTCTATCATCACGAACGGTGTAGACACGATCACTGACCTCCCCAGTCTAATTCAGTTACTACGAACGGTGCTGACACGACAAGAGAATCTAATTCTATCATCACGAACGATGTAGACACGATTATCTCCCAGAGATCTAATTTCATCATCACGAACGGTGTGGACACGATCAACTGTTTCTAAGATCTAATTCGGTTACTACGAACGGTACTGACACGGTCAACTCTCAGAGATCTAATTCTATCATCACGAACGGTGTAGACACGATCACTGACCTTCTCAGTCTAATTCAGCTACTACGAACGGTACTGACACGACAGAAGATCTAATTCAGTTACTACGAACGGTGCTGACACGATCAAACTCTCAAAGATCTAATTCATCTACTACGAACGGTAATGACACGATCAACACACAAACAACATTTCTCAAACACTTCAAACACCTGGATGGCATCTTCAAGCCCATCTCCGATAAAAGTCCCTACTTCAGCTAGGGCAAATTTCTTGGTATTCTAGTGTTCAATCATCTTCCACCTTCAGATACCGACTGACATACAAATCATTCTACATCTTCAGGTCTAAGATAATTGAACAGGGGCAGCTGTCATACCCCAAAATTTGCCCATACATTTTCTCCTATCCAAGTTCAAATCAAGGCATGGTGACTCAAAGACATCCCTCCCAAACAAAAGAAACAAGGTTGCTCAATTAGGGTTTCTAGGTAAAAGTCAACCAAACTTTGACCAGCCATAACTCTCCCATACTTTCTTAGAAATTCCTCAACCAAAGCTCATTTTGAAGGAAATTGAATTCCTTACAACTTTGTCTCTCACATGCCAAGGCTAGAAACGCGCCATTTGAGAGATATAAGCTAAAACATTACAGGTCCTTCTAGAAAGCACGTAAAAAGCTGTTTTTTACAAGAGCGGTATCATCATGATAAAATCTCCAAATAAAAAATATGTTCCAAAAGAGGTCTGTAGAAGACATCTTGGGCTTTCCAAAAGATCCTAGAACACTTCCATATGAGAAATATTGAAGGAGTTATGATTGATAGAAATTGAAAAAAAATCAAGAAAGGCATGAAATTTCAAATTGAGAGATCTTAAGTTTCTTAGTATTGGGCCTCTACTTTCAAATGTCCACTTGAGTTCAAGACCATAAGAGGCCCATATATCAATTCCCTCCTATTTTGTGATTTTTTATTATTTTAATTATGAATTTATTCTTTTATATTTATAATTAGATTAAAAAAATTCATAATTAAGTGGGAAAAATATTCAGAGATTCTCCAATTCTAAAAATACAAAGAATCGTGTGATGATGGTTGAAGATTTGATTGGTGTTAATTGAAAATTAGAATGGAAACTTTTTGTACTATTTCAAAAATCAAATAATCTATTGATTAAAACAAATTTTGGTTCTAACCTAAATCCATATCTATAAATATCTAATCCTAATCAGAAGAGAGGGGGGGAGAATTTCTGGAAAAAAGAGGATTTTCGACGGCCAGACCCTTACTCCAAGCTTCAAAAAATCGTGAAAAAAGCTACATAGCAGACAAAAGCACAGGTTGATTAAAGGCGTTCCAAGCATCAAGGTCAAGTCGTCGACCTTCTCTGAATCATTCTGGGTTACTACAAGTCATCAAGCACTTCCAGAATCGCACCTGTCGTCGGTCACGGTTTGAGCAAATTTCCCAATTTTGATTTCATACATACACACGTTTTTACCGTGATTTAATTATATATTTATGTTTTTGATGATGATTACAAGCGATCTGGATTGTTCAATTTTGTTTTAAGCACAGGTACAATCATCTACCATTAATAGGGTTTGCAAGATATGAATTGGGATTCTTGGATATAACCGGAATTGGGGAGAATTAATGCCATACCCGAATCCGTGATGATGATACGAACGCAACCATGTGTCCTTTTTTGATTTTCATGCCCGTTTTGAGTTTTTGTGAGTTGCAGGTCTACAGCCACGCTTGCAAAACGTTGCCTAAAATCTATACGTTTCTGGAAAAAGCAACGAGGAAGATGAGGATGGATGGCGCACAGGTTCTGTTTTTTTTATTTTTAATTATTAAAATTTGATATATAATTATTCGCGCGAGATATTTGCAGCGAACAAGTTATGGTTGAGTGGCAGATGCTGGCATCAGAAGGTCATTATGCATGAGGGAGAGTGGGTTCGATTCCCGCTCTCAACATTATTTATTTTTCAAGTTTTCAACTATGTATCCAGTGAGCACCACCAAAACATGCCTACGACGTACCCTCAGGCTATCACCATTGGATCTCTATCACACCAGATCTAAAGGCCACAAAAACGCACGTCTATGGTGCACCTCAAGATCTCGCCACACTGGATCCAAGCTAAGATTTTTCAATTTCTTTTTATTTTAATTATATAACCCCATATTTTCTTATATATATATATATATATATATATATATATATATATATATATATATATATATATATATATATATATATCCATGTTTTAATGATAGTTTTTTCTAGATAATAAATTTGTTTTATTCATTAAATCCTTTTTCATAAACCTAAAATTTGTATTTTATATATTTTTTTTATTTTTTTTATTTTATTGATTGTTTTAAATTATTTTCTTTCATCTAAATAATTTTTATAAAAACCATAAATAATTCCTTTTAATTAATAAAATCGTGAGAATGTCATATAATTCAATTACTTTTATTTTCAATTTCATTAATTAGTTAGAGTACCAATAATTAATTAAATTATCTTATTTATTCTATTAGCCTGGATTAACTTGTGCCCGAATCAGGGTTTGCAAAGACCACATATACACTAAAAAAAATGTTTCGTATATTCTTTTCAGGATTCTTCTTCCAATACACTCCGAGTACGCGCCACGCCCTTGACAAAGATAAGTATCTAATTTATTTTAAAGTCAATTTTGGTTCCCTTTTGAATTTAGGATTCACCCTTAAACCTACCCTCTTGAGCTGTGCATACATTCATCCTTTTTCTTTATGCCCAGCTTTTCAGGGTTACCCCAAGATCTTCCTATTACACGTCCTACCAATCAAAAGCTAAGTTTCTAAACTTTTTCTTTTTCTTATATTTTATTACTTATTTTGATTAAATATTATTTTGTTATTTTGCCTCGAATAGCCAATACACTCATTGCCTTCTTTGCTTTTTGTCAACTTAATGGTCAGGGTCAATGCTTCATACTTCAAGGCAAATCACTGCCCATCAACCTTCATCAATCGAAGCTAAAAGTTTGTCAACTTGCCAAAGCTACGGAAATTGGTAACCCTAAACCTTACTTTTAATTACTTGTGTCAAACCCTATTAAGGGATCCGCTGGTTTCATTGTCCCCTTCCCCCTATTATTATGTAATTGTTTACTGGTTGTATTGATTGGCCTTGAAGGCACTTAAATTGTATCATTATTTTAATTGTTGTGGTTAGTAAAATAGGGAGTGCAACCATGAATTGGACATAGATCACTAATTACAAGATAAAAATATCTGAATTAACCACATGATTGTGCCACACACACACCTTTAGGGTAATCCCTCTGGTAGCCTTGTTGCCTTATTACTGTTGCCTTGTTGCCTTATCGATAATGTCTTAAAATAGTCAAGTCCCTCGATTCCGAGGATACCTAAAGCAATGTTGCCTTCAAAGTTATTGAAACTCCCTCGAGGTTGCTTTATAAGAATAATTGTCCCAATTGCTAAGGTATCCTCGCATGATGCCTAAAATATTAAATGACTATTTTATCCTTCCCTTAGACTACCTGCCCTCTTTATGGCATGGGACAGTCTTATGGCGAACGATACTCTCGATGACCCTTAACATCCAATTGAAAGGCTTCCTACCCTTTTATGGTATGGATAGACCCTTTCGCCCGAAAGGCTAAAAGAACTTTTTTAAAAACTTAGGGTAGTTGCTATTAATTGCTTGCTCTAATTCAAAATTCAAATTCAAACTCTCTTTCCCACCAATTTTCAAATAATTTTCAAAAAGACTACGCTTATTTACAAGCTAAAGTTCTTCTTCAAAGTTTTTCTATTCACACCCTACTTTTCAACCAAATCAAACATTTTTGAAAACAAGTGAGCTAAGCAATTAAGAGCCCATGGATAACCATGGATACAAAGGGTGCTTTTTAAACCTTCCCTTTGTATAACTTACCCCCCGAACTCAAAATCTATTCAAAGGCCTTTTTCTGTTCTTTTAGCCTTTCCTAATTGGATAAAATAAAAGTCGGTGGCGACTCTTGCTATCCGCACATTTCGAAAAAGTCAGTTCACCGTATTACAATTAATCATAATTAAAATCAATCATAAAAAATCCAAAAACATGCCTTTTATTTTTCTTGCAATTTAAATTCCTAGATAAATGTATAGGATGTCAAATTCATGTAAATAGGCTAGTTTACATTTCCTGCACAATCGATGTAATAACGTAGATTTACTTTCCGCACTTTACATTTCCGCATTTTAATTTCCCGCATATATATAAACTACGTGTATGTCAAAGATAAAATTGAACCGTTAGATCACTAACTTCAAAGATAAATATCTGAATCCAATCACAATCACACTTGCACCTCTTAAGGTAATCCCTTCTCATTCTTTTCAAAATCAAAGTCAAAATTCTACTGTTTCGAGTACAAAATCGAACCTTGCGTTTATATCCGGTGAAAGGATAGATTTTTAAAGGAAATAGGATAAAGACCTTACAACTCAGGGTAGACCTCCTAGTTTGCTTGCTCAAATCAAAACAAACAAAATTCTCATACACTGTTGTTTTTCAAAACAAAACTTTCCAAAAAGACAATACTTTGTATACATCCAAACACGGATTATTACAAAGTTAACGTTCTTTTCAAAACATCTTTCGAAAGATAAACAAGCATTTTGTATACATCCACACACGGATCATTACAAAATTCAAATTACAAAGGTATTTGAAACCACATATGAGCAATTTCAGAGCAATTGAAAAGTGATCGAAAAACAAGTGAGCTAAGCAAACTTAAGAGCCCATGGATAACCATGGATACAAAGGGTGCTAACACCTTCCCTTTGTATAACCTACCCCCTTACCCAGAATTTCTTAAAGGTCTTTTTTCTGTTTCTTTTATAAACCTTTCCTTAATTGGATAAAATAAAAGGTCGGTGGCGACTCTGTGAATTTTCAAAATGCGAGAGCATTAAGCGATAAAAAGAGTCAGTTCACGTATCTCTCCCGAACAGAGGTATGGCCCGGGATTAAAAAATCGGGGGTCCACAGAACTGGCGACTCTGCTGGGGATATACTTTCAAAAACAAAATGTTTTCAAAAGGGGTTACCTTAAGAGAATAGATCACTTCGATGTTTTCAATTGATTGACTTGATTGCTCTATTTTTCAAAGGTTTGTTTGGGTATTTTGCTTGTGTGAAAGATTCTAACCCGAATCTCGTGATACCTTAAGTATATGACAATAGACCAAGGAAACTGTACGGCATGTACCGATACGGTTGATCTGGTAGTCATCGTTAGTGCGATACTTTGGTTTATACTGATGTCCCTTGAAAACGATCAAGGAGTATATTAGGCTTCCGAAATGTCATTAAACACTAATTTGTCTTAGAACCTTTTTAGTTGAACTTGACTTGTGGCCTATTAAGTGGCTAGCTTTGAAATTGATCGAAGTTAGTTATCCTCGAGAAATATTTTGATCGGCCGCTCGAGCGCCGTATTGAGATGTTACTTCCAAGGATCATAGAACCCGAACACTATTCTAGGACAGGTTTTAACCAACTCAACTTCAGTGGGGAGGGTATCACCTATCAGCTCCATGCAAGCCTTTAAACCTAAGGCTATTGTTTGATTTGTTTTTGTGTGCCACATGTTTGCATCATAAGCATATCATTTTTGCACCAAACACTTCAAGAATCAAAGAGTTTACCTTTGTTTTTGCAGGTAATGGCTCCCGCCACCAAAGATTACATCCGAATCAACATCTCAACGGTACCATCTGAATTAAAAGACTTAGTGTCAGAATTCCCCAGGAATATTCAATTCACTGAAAGGCATGGTCACCTACTCCATTTGGTTACCTCAAAATTTGAAGAAGACATGATACGGGTCCTGTTCCAGTTCTTTGACCCCGAACATCATTGCTTTACCTTTCCTGATTACCAGTTGGTACCCACTTTGGAAGAATTCTCTGAACTAATGGGATTACCTGTTCGAAATCAATTACCTTTCACTGGTTTAGAAAGGATTCCAAAACCTGAAGTCATTGCTGCTGCTTTACATTTGCGAAAATCAGAAATCGAGTCCAATTGGGAAACAAAGAGTGGAGTTAAGGGTTTGCTTGCCAAGTTCTTGTTGGAAAAGGCTCGACTACTGCTAGAAAACAAAAGTTATCCAGCTTTTGAGGAAGTTATGGCCCTTTTGATCTATGGGTTGGTTTTATTCCCTAATCCCGACCAGTTCATAAGTGTACACATCATCAACCTTTTCCTAATCCGCAACCCGGGGTACCAACATTGCTGGGAGACATTTTACATTCTCTACACACTCGTACCATGAAGAAACGAGGAACTCTCATGTGTTGTATACCACTACTGGCTAGGTGGTTCACATTTCATCTTCCCCGATCAGTGTTGAGAAATGAAC